>NC_086446.1:807349650-807543102 GCF_028390025.1 Pseudophryne corroboree
CGGGGACGCCACAGGCGGATCGCGTTCCCCGTTGCAGTAGTTAATTATTCACACGTTTTCTCTGATCGTGCAGCAAGGCAGCTGCACAACATTTTGTGTAATTAGGCTCTGTATTCTTATTGGAGGGTTCCCTGTTATATGCCTCCTCAGTGCCTCACACAAACGCCGGTGATAGCTTCCTGTTTGCTGTTCCTGCCTTGCAGAACTCTGTTCCTGTCAGCTATATTTGGTGAATCTTGCTCCCTGCCCTCTTGTATCTTGGAGATCCGAAGCCGGTGCTGGGAATCCTTCTAGTCCTTGTGAACCTGTTGCTGTCATCTGGGGTTCTCGCCCGGTTTCGTGAGTAGCGGCATCTGCCGCGTGTTGCGGCCTATGCCGCTTAGTATTTACTTCTTTGAGTTGGTGCATTTGCGAAGGTTTCCGCTTTCACTGTCCTCCCCGGAACTCGGCGGTGCCGTGTGGGGGAGTGGACAGTGGTTTTCTTTGTAGTTCTTTACTTTTGGCGGCGTGCCGCGCATACTTTTAGTTTTAGGTTAGCCAGTAGCCCCTGGCCTTGTTGTTTCAGTTAGAGGGCGCCTTGTTATTACCCTGTCTCAGTTCACTCTTTGTCTCTCCTTAAGACCTGAGGGGGCATCGGAGTTGGGCAGACTTAATCCGCCCTTCAAACGCGGCTGCCATGGGCCCAAGAAACCACAGTCTCGCAAGAGTGAATTGACAGCACGGGTAAAACAACGGAGGTAGGGTGCCAGGGGCTATTCCCATTCCGTTTCCCTTTTCCCAGCATTACGTCCTGCTGCTCAGGTCTCACCGTATAAGACCTCCCCTGTCCTGAGCATCAGGATCATAACATTATCACCGGCCCAAAAAAAAAAAAAAAAGGGGGGGGTTACTTTTTTCCATTGTTTTGGTGGGTCTAAAATTCAGCTTCATGAATCCAGCAGGTTTAGGGCCAAATCCCAGTCAGCTTTTGGTTAACCAAATTCAGGAATTAACTCAGATGGTTCAGGACCTTACTCTTCGGGTGAGATCGCAGGAAGATCTTTTGCGAGCCTCCCCGAGTATGGTCCCAGAACCAAAAATGCATTTACCTGACCGTTTTTCGGGTAACCGGAAAGATTTTTTTAATTTTAAGGAAGCTTGTAAGCTTTATTTTCGTTTAAGGCCCCGTTCCTCTGGTACTGAGTCTCAACGGGTTGGGATTGTTATGTCGTTGCTCCAGGGTGATCCACAGACCTGGGCGTTTGGGCTAAGAACAGATGATCCTGCCTTGTTATCAGTAGACGCCTTTTTTAAATCTTTAGGCCTGCTATATGATGACCCAGATAGAGAGGCATCAGCTGAGAGTCACCTGCGTGCCCTTAAGCAAGGTAAAAATCCAGCAGGAGGTGTATTGTACAGAATTTCGCCGTTGGTCGAACGACTGTGGCTTGAATGACCCGGCCCTGCGCAGTCAGTTTCGCCTCGGTTTGTCTGAAGTTATTAAAGACAGTCTCCTCCAGTACCCCGCTCCTGACATTCTCGACAAACTCATGGAGCTCGCTATTAAAATAGATCGTCGTCTCTGAGAGCGGAGGGCTGAAAGAGGAACAACTTTTAGGTCTAATCCTCGTGTTTATACCTTTCCTGAGGACGTCGAGGAGCCTATGCAAATGGGTCTCTCCCGGCTGTCCCCAGAGGAAAGAACCAGAAGGTTAAGTTCTGGTCTTTGTTTGTATTGTGGTGGTAAGGGACATATTGCTCGTAACTGCCCGAACAAGTCGGGAAACGCTCTGACCAAGTGAATTGTGAGGGGGTTCACTTGGGTCTGCAGCTAATCTCCTCTAATGATTCTCTATTGGTTCCTGTTAAGATTTCCTTTGGCAGCCTCAGTTCGTTGGTGTCGGCCTTCGTCGACAGTGGAGCTGCAGGAAATTTTATGGATTTAGCTTGGGCTAAGGCTTTAGGCATTCCACAGATACCCTTAGATAAACGTATCACCATGCACGGCTTTGGATGGGGGTCCGCTTTCCAATGGGATAATTACTCACCGCACACCTCCAGTATTGCTGACAGTGGGGGCCCTACATTCAGAAAATATAGAATTTTACCTTACACATTGTCCGGCAGTTCCAGTAGTTTTGGGTCACCCCTGGCTTGCCTTTCATAATCCCACCATTGATTGGCGGTCTGGGGAGATTTCCCAATGGGGTCCTTTTTGTGTTAAGGAATGTATTTCCCATCCAGTTCGGGTTGCGGCAGTCATCCCAGAACTTATTCCTGTGGAATATCAGGATTTTGACGATGTTTTCTCCAAAGGCAATGTGGACGTTCTGCCTCCCCATCGGTCCTATGACTGTGCGATAGATTTAGTTCCAGGTGCCACTTTACCTAAGGGGAGATTATATACCCTGTCCGGGCCAGAAACCACGGCTATTGATAATTACATTCAGGAGAGCCTGAAAAAAGGCTTTATTAGGCCTTCAAAATCTCCATTGAGTGCAGTTTTTTTTTTTTGTTGAGAAAAAAGATGGGTCGCTCAGACCATGTATTGATTTTCGGGCTCTGAATAAAATTTCTGTTAAGAACACCTACCCTTTGCCATTGATTTCAGTACTTTTTGATCAGTTACGCTCTGCCGTTATCTTCTCAAAAATCGATCTTAGAGGAGCTTACAACCTCATCCAAATAAGATCTGGGGATGAGTGGAAGACGGCTTTCAGCACTCAGTCGGGTCACTATGAATACCTGGTGATGCCGTTTGGGCTGTCAAATGCTCCTGCGGTATTTCAAGACCTCATCAATGATGTACTTCGTGACTTCCTTGGGAAGTTCGTAGTCGTTTATTTAGATGACATTTTGATATACTCTGAGTCTATGGAACAACATATTACCCAGGTGCGTCTGGTCCTTCAAAAACTACGGGAGAATCATTTATACGCTAAGCTTGAGAAATGCGATTTTCACATCACAGAAGTGTCCTCCTTGGGGTATATTATTTCTCCCCAGGGATTTTTCATGGAACCGAAAAAACTCCAGGCCATCCTTAATTGGGCGCAACCCACAAATTTAAAAGCAATTCAGCGCTTTTTAGGGTTTGCAAACTATTATAGGCGGTTCATTCATACCTTTTCTGATTTGGTCGCTCCTATAGTAGCATTGACTAAAAAAGGAGCGGACCCTTCCAATTGGTCGCCTGCAGCCGAGTCTGCCTTTCGGGCCTTAAAGCAGGCCTTTGTCTCAGCTCCTGTTCTCAGACACCCTAATCCGGAGCTCCCCTTTATTGTTGAGGTTGATGCCTCAGAGGTTGGAGTGGGGGCTATCCTATCTCAGGAAGATCTGGAGTCTCAGGAATTACATCCTTGTGCCTTCATCTCCAGGAAATTCTCCTCCGCAGAATCCAACTATGACGTTGGTAATCGAGAATTGCTGGCAGTTAAATGGGCTTTCGAGGAGTGGAGGCATTGGCTGGAGGGAGCTAGGCATACTATTACAGTATTTACTGACCATAAGAACCTGCAGTATATTGAGTCAGCTAAACGGCTTAATGCTCGGCAGGCACGTTGGGCATTGTTTTTTACTCGTTTCAGGTTTATTATCACCTTCAGGCCCGGTTCCAAAAATACGAAAGCTGATGCCCTGTCACGTTGCTTTCTTCCGGTTCACAATAGCAATCCTGTTACTACCCCCATAGTTCCATTATCTGTCATCCGGGCAGGCCTCACACAGGATGTATTTACTCAGTTTGTCCAGCTTCAACAGCAGGCTCCCAAACTTACTCCTGCTGATCGTCTCTTTGTCCCTGAATTTTTGAGAGGCACTGTTTTAGCTGAGTTTCATGACAACAAAGTCTCTGGTCATCCAGGTATCACTAAGACCTTGGAGTTAGTCTCTCGCTCGGTGTGGTGGCCTAGTCTTTCTAAAGACGTAAGGGAATTTGTCCATTCCTGTCAGGTTTGTGCACAGCATAAGGTCCCTCGTTCGTTGCCGATCGGGCAACTCATACCTTTAGCCGTTCCTCTCAGGCCATGATCTCATATATCCATGGATTTCGTGGTGGACCTTCCCCTTTCAGCCGGATTTTGAGTCATTTGGGTGGTAGTGGATCGTTTTAGTAAGATGGCTCATTTCATTGCTCTTCCCCGATTACCCTCTGCTCAAGGGTTGGCAGTCTTGTTTCTCCGTCATGTGTTCAGGCTCCATGGGTTGCACAGGGATATTGTCTCTGATCGGGGTCCACAATTCATTGCCCGTTTCTGGAAACGTTTTTGTGCCTCTTTAAATATGAAACTCTCTTTAACATCTGGGTACCATCCACAATCTAACGGGCAAACCGAACGAGTCAACCAGTCATTAAAACAATATTTACGCTTGTATTCGGCCAAACTCCAGAATGATTGGTCTGAATTTCTTCCTTTAGCCGAATTTGCTTATAATAACTCTTGTCATTCTTCCACCAAGGAGTCCCCATTCTTTTCAGTCTTTGGCTTTCATCCCAGAGCCAACTCTTTTTTCCTTCATTCTCCAGTCTCCTCGTTGACCTTAACCTCCCATCTCAGAACAATTTGGAGAAAGGTGCACCTTGCCTTGAGAAAAGCTGCCTTCCGAGAAAAGACATTTTCTGATAGGCTCTGACGTCCTTGCACTTTTAAGGTGGGAGATAAGGTGTGGTTGTCAACTCGCAACATCAAGCTCCGACAACCCTCGGCTAGATTGGGACCCAAGTTTATTGGACCATTCCTTATCATTAAGAAGGTCAACCCAGTTGCTTTTCGGCTACGCTTGCCGAGATCTCTCAGAATTGGCAATACTTTTCACTGTTCCCTTTTGAAACAGTATTTTTCTTCCAGGAGATTTCCTCGGAGGACTTCCCAGGGTAGATCTCCGGTGGATGTTCAGGGGCAACAAGAGTTCTTGGTGGAGAAGGTTTTAGATTCAAAAGTTTCCCGGGGCCGGCTTTATTTTTTGGTTCACTGGAAAGGCTATGGTCCGGAGGAAAGGTCTTGGGTCCTGGATAAGGATCTACATGCCCCTAAACTCAAGAGATTATTCTTTCAGGAATTTCCTCAGAAACCTGGCTTTAGGGGTTCTTTAACCCCTCCTCAAGGGGGGGGGTACTGTTAGGTGCCGCGGTCCGTGGCGCCGCTCGGTCTGTTTCCGAGCGACGGCCGCTGCACCTTCCTCCCTGCCCGCCCGGCGCCTAGCAACTGGGGACGCCGTGCGCGCTGAGCCGCCGGGTCCCTAGCAACTGGGGACGCCATGCGCGCTGAGCCGCCGGGTCCCTAGCAACGGGGACGCCACAGGCCGATCGCGTTCCCCGTTGCAGTAGTTAATTATTCACACAGGTTTTCTCTGATCGTGCAGCAAGGCAGCTGCACGACATTTTGTGTAATTAGGCTCTGTATTCGTATTGGAGGGTTCCCTGTTATATGCCTCCTCAGTGCCTCACACAAACGCCGGTGATAGCTTCCTGTTTGCTGTTCCTGCCTTGCAGAACTCTGTTCCTGTCAGCTATATTTGGTGGATCTTGCTCCCTGCCCTCTTGTATCTTAGAGATCCGAAGCCGGTGCTGGGAATCCTTCTAGTCCTTGTGAACCTGTTGCTGTCATCTGGGGTTCTCGCCCGGTTTCGTGAGTAGCGGCATCTGCCGCGTGTTGCGGCCTATGCCGCTTAGTATTTACTTCTTTGAGTTGGTGCATTTGCGAAGGTTTCCGCTTTCACTGTCCTCCCCGGAACTCGGCGGTGCCGTGTGGGGGAGTGGACAGTGGTTTTCTTTGTAGTTCTTTACTTTTGGCGGCGTGCCGCGCATACTTTTAGTTTTAGGTTAGCCAGTAGCCCCTGGCCTTGTTGTTTCAGTTAGAGGGCCCCTTGTTATTACCCTGTCTCAGTTCACTCTTTGTCTCTCCTTAAGACCTGAGGGGGCATCGGAGTTGGGCAGACTTAATCCGCCCTTCAAACGCGGCTGCCATGGGCCCAAGAAACCACAGTCTCGCAAGAGTGAATTGACAGCACGGGTATAACAACGGAGGTAGGGTGCCAGGGGCTATTCCCATTCCGTTTCCCTTTTCCCAGCATTACGTCCTGCTGCTCAGGTCTCACCGTATAAGACCTCCCCTGTCCTGAGCATCAGGATCATAACAATAGTAAGTCTAATCCAACGAGCAATGGACTGCTTTGAAGCAGGGCAACCATTTTTCCACGGATCATACAGCATGAACAAGGAATCCATCTTTCTGATCCGAGCCGTCCTCTTGACATATATTTTCAAGGCTCGCACTGTATCCAATGCCTCCGGAAGAGAAGCAGTGTCAGAACCGGATGGAATAACGATAGGTTGATTCAAGTGAAACGCGGAGACCACCTTTGGCAGGAACTGCTGCCTAGTCCTGAGCTCCACTCTGTTCTCGTAAAAGACCAAGGGGGTCATTCCGACCCGATCACTCGCTGCAGTTTCTCACAGCGCAGCAATCGGGTCGGAACTGCGCATGCGCCGGCACAGCAGTGCGCCGGCGCATGCCATCCGTCTTTGCCTAGTGATCACCTCTGAGGTAGAGGTGGTCGCTGGGCGGGAGGGGGCTGGACGGTGGCGTTAAGCGCCATTTAAGGGGCGCGGTCCGGCCAATGCAGGCGTGGCCGGACCATTGGGGGGGCAGGCCGCCGCGGCTGCGTGATGTCACATGCAGCCACTGCGGGCCAGGGAGCGAGGAGTAGCTCCCGGCCAGCACGCTAAAGCTGCGCTGGTTGGGAGCTACTCTTGAAGTGCAAAGGCATCGCTGCTGTGCGATGCCTTTGCACTTCTGCGGGGGATGAGGGGGGCGGCACTGACATGCGGGGCAGACTAGCCCTGTGCTGGGCGTCCCCCCGCATGTCAGTGTGAATGATCGTAGCTGTGCTATATTTAGCACAGCTACGATCAATTCGGAATGACCCCCCAAGTACGGACTGTTGCACGACAAGGCCCCCAATTCTGAGACATGCCTAGCAGAAGCCAGGGCCAGTAACATCATCGATTTCCACGTGAGGTACTTCTCTTCTACCGTCGTCAGAGGTTCAAACCAGGAGGACTGTAGAAAGCGTAACATTACATCCAGATCCCAAGGTGCCATAGGCGGCATGAAAGGAGGTTGTATGTGAAGCACCCCTTGCAAGAAGGTCTGAACTTCCGGCAAGAGAGCCAACTTCTTCTGAAAGAAGATGGAAAGAGCTGAAATCTGGACCTTAATGCAGTGGTTTCCAAACTTTTTTGAATCACGGCGCCCTAGAATATCATAATTTTTTTCACGGCACCCCTAGGCCAAAAATTTCTTATTAAGAAATTTAGAAAGAAATATTACATTAAGTAGATCACGTTTATATGTCATCCTTAGGGTCAGTTGTGTGGTGAGGGACAGGATTTGCTTCTGTTTGGCCACATATTTTATGACTGGCAGCCACCAGCACTGGTTTTGCCTATTATATTGACCATGAATAATTTGAATTGGTCCTGGACCACCAAACCCAGGGCACCCCTGCAAGTGTCCCGAGGCACCCCAGGGAGCCTCGGCACACAGTTTGGGAACCTCTGCCTTAATGGATCCCAGATGCAAGCCTTTATCCACTCCAGTCTGCAGAAAACGGAGGAACCTTCCCAAGTGGAATTCTGCAGAGGGATATTTGCGTTCCTCGCACCACGAAACATATTGTATTACCGCCAGATATGATGATAGTGTTTTGACGTCACAGATTTTCTGGCTTGCACCATAGTGGCAATGACCTTTTTGGAAAGCCCTTTGTGAGCTAGGATGTCCCGCTCAACTTCCATGCCGTCAAAAGAAGCTGCCGTAAGTCCGGGTAGACAAACAGTCCTTGGAGAGCCGTGTACCATGCTCTTCGGGGTCAATACGGGGCAATCAAGATTGCTTCCACTTTCTAATGTCTGATCCGCTTGAGCACCCTTGGGATCAGAGGAATCGGAGGAAACAGGTAGACCAGTTGGTAAGGCCAAGGCGAAGTCAGCGCATCCACTGCACTCGCCTGAGGGTCCCTGGTTCGTGAGCAATAGCAACAAAGCTTCTTGTTGAGATGAGAGGCCATCAAGTCGATCTGTGGGCAAACCCACTTGTCGATGATCAGTTGGAACACCTGAGGGTGTAGTCCCCACTCCCCCGGGTGGAGGTCGTGGCGACTTAGGAAGTCTGCCTCCCAGTTGTCCACTCCCGGAATGAAGATTGCGGACAGCGCTCTTGCATTTCTTTCTGCCCAGAGAAGTATTTTTGACACTTCTTGCATGCAGGCCCTGCTTTTTGACCCTCCTTGTCGATTGATGTACGCCACCACCGTGGCATTGTCCGACTGCACCTGGATCGACCGATTCCGTAGTATAGAAGACGCCTGAAGCAGAGCATTGTTGATAGCCCAAAGTTCCAGAATGTTGATTGGAAGGAGGGCCTTTTGGGCAGACCACCTGCTCTGGAACTGCTCCCCTTGGTGACAGCTCCCCATCCTCTTAGACTCGCATCCGTCGTAAGGAGCATCCAATCCTGAACCCCGAGCTTTGGCCTTCCAGGAGGTTGGAAGACTGTAGCCACCACAGGAGTGAAATCCTGGCCTGGGGTGACAGCTGAATCATCCGGTGCATCTGCAGATGGGAACCGGACTACTTGTTCAGGATGTCCAATTGGAAGGGTCTGGCATGGAACCTGCGATACTGTATCGCATCGTCGGAGGCCACCATCTTTCCCAATAATCTTATGCAAAGAAGAATGGAGACCCGAGCTGGTCTGAGTACTAAGCGAAGACAAGAAATAGATTGAAACAATAACTTGCGCCCTAGCTTCAGCTCGGCAGATCCCCAAAAGAGTAGCACCACTCCTCTATGAATACAATATGCACGAAAAAAGAGGTGATCTCCCAGCGATGCTATGTATAACTTCCTGATCCGTATATGTTCCTGTTCCTCAAAACAAGAACACAATACGCAATATGTCCATTAGCATATAGTTGTACTCTGACAGACTTCCAAAGTCACTCCTCTTAGTGACTGACCTGGGTTAAATGAGATGCATTCACATAACGGTTTCTTTAATGCCGCATGCACTTGACCTTCATCAGCTTATCTACACCATGCTTACCTTTCTTGTAAGCCCTATGTGCGTTGAAAGGTATCTTTTCCGGCCTTTATATCCACACCTTTGTTGTCTCCACTCAAATGGATCCCAATGACAGCGAATAGTAAAAAATATGTATTTATTAAAAAATATACGTACCCACCAGCTTTGTGGGACATAAAAAGACTTACACAATAAAACACAAAACAACTTTACAAGGTACCCCCTCTCTCTAAGACCAAAAAACCACTTCCAATAATACCGGTAGGATGGATGGGGGTAGATGTTCCTAATTTTTGGCAATAAAGAAAAAGTTACCCACAAAGTGCCACCAACCGTGGACATGCCCTGAGGAAGGATTAAATCCGAAACGCGTTGGCATTCCATAAGGGGACCCTGGACCTGACCCTTCCACGGTGGTTGGTGGCACTTTGTGGGTAACTTTTTCTTTATTGCCAAAAATTAGGAACATCTACCCCCATCCATCCTACCGGTATTATTGGAAGTGGTTTTTTGGTCTTAGAGAGAGGGTACCTTGTAAAGTTGTTTTGTGTTTTATTGTGTAAGTCTTTTTATGTCCCACAAAGCTGGTGGGTACGTATATTTTTTAATAAATACATATTTTTTACTATTCGCTGTCATTGGGATCCATTTGAGTGGAGACAACAAAGGTATGGATATAAAGGCCGGAAAAGATACCTTTCAACGCACATAGGGCTTACAAGAAAGGTAAGCATGGTGTAGATAAGCTGATGAAGGTCAAGTGCATGCGGCATTAAAGAAACCGTTATGTGAATGCATCTCATTTAACCCAGGTCAGTCACTAAGAGGAGTGACTTTGGAAGTCTGTCTGAGTACTAAGCGAATCATTTCCTGGAGTGTTCTCGCCTTTTCCACTGGGAGGAACACTCTCTGTGCTACAGTATCCAGTAGCATTCCCAGAAACAGGAGTCTCTGAGACGGTACCAGGTGGGACTTCTGCAGATTGAGGATCCACCCGTGGTGAGACAGAAGTTGGATAGTGCGATCTATATGGAGCAATAGAAGCTCCCCAGAACTCGCTTTTATCAGGAGATCGTCCAGGTATGGAATTACATTAACCCCCTGAAACCTATGCTGAAACATAATTTCTGCCATCACCTTCGTGAACACCCTTGGAGCTGTAGACAGGCCGAAAGGTAAAACGCCTGAAACTGGTAGTGATCATTCGGGAGGGCAAACCTCAGATAGGCCAGATGAGGAGGCCAAATCGGGATATGCAGGTAAGCGTCCTTGATATCCAGGGACACTAGGAATTCCTGTTGTTCCAGGCTTGCGATCACCGCTCTTAAAGATTCCATCTTGAATTTGAAAACCTTCAGGTAAGGATTCAAGGACTTCAGATTCAGAATGGGTCTCACAGACCCGTCTGGTTTTGGTACTATAAACAGACTGGAGTAGTAACCCTGTCCTTGTTGTGGTAGTGGTAATGGAACAATGACCTGGGACTGGACCAACTTTGTTATGGCCAGTAGTAGTGTGCCACGCGTACTTTCCAAAGCTGGTAAGACTGATTTGAAAAAAAACGTTGGGGAGGAGTACCATCGAACTCCAGCTTGTAACCCTGAGAGATAAGGTCCCTTACCCAAGCATCTTGGCAGGAACCGTTCCAGATGTGGCTGAAGTGATGTAATCGAGCTCCCACCACGAGATCTCCTCAGGGTGGGTGGGCACCGTCATGCTGAAGTCTTTGCGGGGGCAGAACTGGTGTTCCGGTCCTGAGATCCGGCAACGGTTGGTCTCTTGGGTTTTCCTCTGGAGCCTCTAACTGCGTTGGAGGCCCATCTGGCCCTAGATCGAAATCTGGTGGACTGAAAGGACTGCGCAGACGGTCCCGGATATGTATGTCTAGCAGGTGGAGCCCCCATAGGGAGAAACGTGGATTTTCCAGCAGTAGCCTTGGAAATCCATGCGTTCAATTTACCTCCAAAGAGCCATTCACCTGTGAAGGGAAGAGATCCCACATTACGTTTGGAGTCAGCATCAGCAAGCCAATCTCTTTAAGGGAGTAACAGAGGACTCTTGCCGTGTCCTGAATGTGAGTTAGTAAAGTAACAGCATTAATTAAGGTCATATCACCCGAGAGATCTTCCTTAATTTGATCTGCCCAGGAATGAATTGCATGTGTCATCCAGCAACCTGCAATGACCGGCCTTTGAGCAACGCCTGCAGCAATGTAAATAGATTTTAGAGTGGTCTCAATTTTCCTATCTGCTGGGTCCTATACAGTAAAGTAGCCCGAAGCAGGGAGTACCGCCTTTTTAGAAAGGCGAGAGACTGAGACATCTACTGCAGGAGATTCTTCCCAGAATTTTCTGCCATCAGGGCCAAAGGGGAATGTATGCAAAAACCGTTCGGACACCTGATATTTTTTATCTGGATTCTTCCAGGCTTTTTTAAATAAGTCATCTAATACCTTGAAGTCAGGAAATGTGACAGTCAGTTTGTCTTGTGGGAGGAAAAATTACTGCTGATTAGTAGCATCCTCTAGGGGGAGCTTTAACACATCCCTAATAGCCAATATGAGGGGCTCAATACCCTGAGTGGGGGTGGGATCCCCACTTACGGGGTCCACATCATCCCCATCATCATCAGTATCTGATAGGAGTGCAGGTAGAGCATGTTTTTGTGCACCTGTAGTAGACAGGGGGGGATGTTTAGCAGCTAGATTTGCCATTACGTGTTGCAGTTCCTGAGTCTTATTGGCATTTGCAGTGAGCTGAGATGACATATCAGACATCATTGTTTTAAGAGCCCCCAACCAGAGTGCGGAGCGCACTCTCCCCCATATTGTTATCAGCATTCAGAGATGACTGACTACACTGCTCACATGATATGGAGTCATATGAACTAGGAGAGAATCTGGCATTACATACACTGCATGACTTCTGTTTTACCATTGTGATAGGAAAAACAAACAGGTACACTATACATACAACACAGCCTGATATTATTATAATGCAAGCCTGTCCTAGTGTATGTGAGAGGAGACACAGGAGAGAGGACCCCACGCACCCAGCGCTGCACAGCCCCAGTGAGGCTGTCAGCGTTTATGTAAACACAGTGTGTAATTTGGTAAAATCCCCTGTTATTGTGCAGTAATATAGCGTCTCTCCCCCTCTCTACCCAGTACCAGTGATCCAGGGACTGTTTGGAAGAGCTGTGGAGGCTGCTGCTGCTGCTATGCAGAGGAAGGCGCCAAAAAGCCGCTGAGCCCGCTCTCGTGTAGCTCCACCCCCCACCATGGCGCCGGAGCTACCTAGTATATTTATATTGGCCATGTCTCCAAAATAGTAAAAACCTTACATAAATGTGTTGTTTACGTTAAGTAGCCAGTCTCACGCAGGGGCTATAATGGGTCCCCGCCAGGAGGGACCCGTCGCCACACCTGCTCTTTCAGCTGCACAATAAACCAGGGGACTCCTCTAGCGGGGCCCCCGGTTGGTACTCATCACCGATGATCACCTTCAGGCAGCGTTAGGGGTGTGCGGCATGCCATGGCGCCATGCCCCGCTGAACAACCAGTCCTTCAGGACGGTGGTCCTGCAGTGGGGAAGCGGCTCTGCACCTCAAGAGGCCAGTGACCGCCCCCCCCCCAACTCCCACGGTGCAGGTATGCTGTTGCCCAAACAGGATACCAAAATAAATAAAACTTTAAAAGAAATTGAAGAAAAACTCTGGAGCTAGCAGAGTGTGCATCCTCTCCTGAGGGCACTTTTTTCTAAACTGAGCTGTAGGAGGAGGCATAGAGGGGAGGAGCCAGCACACCCAGTGGAAGAAATTTAAAGTGCATCGGCTCCTTTGGACCAGTCTATACCCCATCATACTAATTCTGTCCCCAATATCCCTTATGGATGCTAGAGAAACTATCACGTAAACTTGAACGTAGTGGCGCAAATCTCATACTTCAAGCGACATCCTCACATATAAGACTGTCTACCACTCTTATCGAAATGCTCTGGACACTGCCAAACAAACATATCTCCAATCTCTCATCTCTGCTCAAGCCTCTAACCCCAAATGACTCTTTAATACGTTTAAATCACTTCTCAACCCTCCCTCACCTACCCCACCAGCCACTATCAAGGCACAGGATCTTGCTTCCTACTTCAAGGAGAAGATTGATAAGATCCGGGATGAAATGGTATGCTCTTCCTCAGCCAGTGACCTGCTCCGTTCTTTACCTGAACCCTCTGGCACTCTTTCTTCATTTGATCCCACAAATGAAGATGAAGTATCATCACTCTTCTCATCCTGCTTCTCTACTACCTCTCCTCTTGATCCTTTACCCTCACAAATAAGTAAAGCTCTGTCTTCGGTGCTCATCCCTACCTTAACTAACATCTGTAATCTCTCTCCCTGTCTACTGGTATCTTTCCTTCGCTCTTCAAGCATGCAGTGATTACTCCCATTCTGAAAAAAAACCCCACAATTCTGACCCTAACGCTCTCTCAAACTACCGCCCTATCTCACAGCTCCCTTGTCTCTCTAAGCTACTTGAGAAACTTGCCTACACTCGCCTCACACACTTTCTTAACTAACACAATTTATTGGACCCACTTCAGTCAGGCTTCCGTTCCCAACACTCCACAGAGACAGCACTGACAAAAGTGGTTAATGATTTGGTCACTAAGAAGTCTAAAGGCCATTACTCACTACTTATTCTTCTAGATCTATCTGCTGCATTTGACACTGTAGACCACTCTCTTCTCATACAGACTCTACAATCCCTAGGTCTTAAAGACACAGCCCTTTCTTGGTTCCTATCCTACCTATCTAATCGCTCCTTCAGTGTTCGCTTCTCTGAATCTACCTCCTCTTCGCTACCTCTCTCAGTTGGGAGTACCGCAAGGCTCAGTCTTAGGTCATCTGCTTTTCTCCATACCTCATATCTTGGTAAACTAATCAGCTCTTTTGGATTTCAGTATCATCTGTACGCAGATGATACTCAAATATACCTATCCTCCCCTGACTTGTCCCTATCTGTACTGTACTGAATGCCTTTCTGCCATTTCATCTTGGATGACATCTCACCACCTCAAACTTAATATTCCCAAACCAGAATTAATTCTATTTCCACCAGCCAATAGTAGTTACCAACCTGACATCTCTATCACTGTTGATAACTCCGCAATCATCCCCACCCCACAAGCTCGCTGCCAAGGTGCCATCCCTGACTCTGATCTGTCCTTTGTTCCCCACATTCAATCTGTCTCAAAATCATGTTACATGCATCCAAAAGACATATCCAAAATACAACCATACCTTACACAAGACACAGCAAACACTCTAATCCATGCTCTCATCATCTCCCGCATTGATTATTGTAATAGTCTCCTGACCGGTCTTCCCAAACATAGGCTCTCATCACTACAATCCATTCTGACTGCAGCTGCGAGGCTAATCTTCCTCGCTCGATTTTCATCGTCTGCAGATCCGCTCTGTCAGTCCCTCCATTGGTTACAGGTATTCTACCGTATTCATTATATAAAATACTTTTACTTACACACAAGGTGTTAGGGTCTCCTGCTCTGTGCTGCCACGTCGTCATGGCAACCGGGAGACAAGTGCTAGCGGAGTAACCTGAGCGTAGCTGATACTCCGGTTCGGGTCTTTTGCTGTGCAGTGGTTACAGGCTCTGTGCACGGCAGGGGATCCGGTGCTGGTTTTTGTGCTCACAGTCTGTGAGGTCTGAGTGGGGCGTGGACAGCACCTGCTATATAAACCTTCTTCTCAGGTTAGGCAGATGCTGCTGAATCTTTGTTGGTTAGTCAGTTCCTGAAAGCTAGCTAGTACTGTGTAAACTTTGTATTTGTTTGTTGCTTACTGCAAATAGGCCTTGGGATTTGGTATTACACTCTGCCAATCCAGACCTAGCAGTAAGACTGGAGTCAGTCGTTTAACCTGCTGGGGTTCTTTTGCTACTCTGTGAACCTAGCAAGTTTGCGGCTGTATTCTCAGACTTGCCTGCCAAAATCCTTTCTCACTGTGCAAGGTGTTCAGGTGTCAGCTTAGTGGCAGTAAGCTGAACCAGTGCACTGCAAGTGAGGACTAGGATTGTGGAGACTCTCCTTGTGTCTATTATTCCATCTCTGACCAAGGAGTTTACTGCCACACCCGTTGGTAACCCTTTAGGGTTTTGCTGTTGCCCTTAGCAACAGCATTTCGGGTTCTCTACGTATTAAATCACAACATCTCGCTTCTTTCCATCTGAGCATTCCTAATACTAGGGAGACACTCAGTTTCTTAGCCTTTGGGCTTCTCTGTTCACTTTGTGTTTATTTTGTTACCCTATCACCTTCTGTGTATGTAATGTCATATTCCCCAGTCTGTCTGTGAGTTCATTTGTTTTGCATCCCTCTCCGTTCAGACACCAGTACATTCCTGCTGGCACTGGTGTGCATAACACAAGGCCATTAACCAAACTACACCAACATACATCTCTTCACTCATCTCATAATATCTCCCAACCCGACCTCTCCGCTCTGCACAAGATCTGCGTCTCTCATCCACACGCATTACTCGCTCCCACTAACGATTGCAGGACTTTCATCGGGCTGCACCCACTCTGTGGAATGCCCTACCACGCACAATAAGACTCTCCTCTAGTCTCCTAACCTTCAAGAGTTCCATGAAAACTCATCTCTTCAGGCAGCTTATCAAATTCCATAATCCGCTCACATAACTTTCACATATATCCTCACATGTCTTCTCATTCTTCACTTTCCCTTCCTCCCGACACCAGTTCATCATTGCTGTGTGACCATATCATACAGCCCACCAATAACCTTTTCAATGTGGTGGACAACTATGCAATAGATAGCACCTATCCTTGTGTATACATGTCTATTTCCCTATAGATTGTAAGCGTGCGAGCAGGGCCCTCCTACCTCTATGACTGTTTGTTATTACCCAGTTTTGTTATATCATTATTATTGGCAACTGTAAAGAGTAACGGAATTTTCTGCGCTATATAGGAAACTGTTAATAAATAATAAATAGTGCCCTTATTCACATTTTGCCACAAAATAGTACCACTTACTACATTATGGCACACGATAGTGCCCCTTATGCACATTATGCCACACAGTAGTACCCCTTATGCACATTATGCCTCACAGTAGTGTCCCTAATACACATTATGCTACACAGTAGTGTCCCTATACTCATTATGCCACACAGTAGTACCCCTTATGCACATTTTGCCTCACAGTAGTGCCCCTTATGCACATTATGCCTCACAGTAGTGTCCCTAATACACATTATGCTACACAGTAGTGCCTTTATACTCATTATGCCACACAGTAGTGTCACATATTCCCATTATGCCACACAATAGTTCCACTTATTACAGTATGCCACGCAATAGTACCACTTATTCACATTATGCCACACATTAGTGTCCCTTATGCACATTATGTCACACAATAGTACCACTTATTACTTTATGCCACACAGTAGGTCCCTTATTCACATTGCGTCACAAAGTAATGGCACTTACTGTACTCACATTATGCCACACAGTAATGTCACTTACTGTACTCACATTATGTCACACAGTAGTGCCCCTTATACCACACAATAGTGCCACTTATGTACATTATGCCACACAGTAGTGTCCCGTATTCACATTATGCCACAAAAAGTACCATTTATTCACATTATGCCACACAGCAGTGCTCCTTTTTCATATTATGCCACATAATACTGCCCCTAATTCACATTATGCCACACAATAGTACCACTTATTCACATTATGCCACACAGTAGTGCCCCATATGCACATTATGCCACACAATAGTTCCCCTTATTCACATTATGCCACACAATAGTTCCCCAGCTGAATACAGAGATTGCTGCATGCTAACATTTGACGTTTGCACTCCCCCAGTACACCCACATGCCTAGTGTGAATACTAGTAATGCTGGTGCAATAGAGGCTATAATATGTGACAGCCTCAGCCAGTTAGAATCAGACTGATTCTTATTTGCTGTTGCTGTCATGTGACATCTGAGAGGAACAGTCGCTGCTTCAGTGTTGCAAATCAATGAGAATCAGCCTGGTTCTTATTGGCTGCTGCACCGCGGTCAGAGCATCAGGTCGTGGGCCAGTTTTCTACAGGTTGCAGGCCGCATTTAGCTTGTATAGTCACAGTAGTAGAAGTACACTGTCTACACCGTACGTCAGAGAGCTGATGCCCCATCGTGTTACTGCAGCAATCTGATGGAATGGGGGATCTACACGTTACTAGACAGGTGTCCCTGGCACATGAGTGTATGTACAATACTGGCACATGTAATAAAGACAGACTCCGGGATATATGTAATAACAGGCAGGTTGCAGGCTATCATGTATACAGAGGATAAACCAACCTGCTTTCACCATTTAAAAAAATGTGTCTCTTTGAGTATAGCGGCCAAATCAGGATCATTTCATGGCTTCCATTTACCCCTCAGTGTCTTCCCATGCTCATTATTTATTCATTACATGGGTGTGGAATGGACGCTCGGTAGTATGAAAAGACTCCTGGGTCTGGTTCTCTCAGTATACAGGACTTCAGTGATGAGATAAATGTTACACGTGCGTGACGCATTGCGCCGTGTAACGAGACGCAGTTAGTGTGTGACATTTTATGTCCTTCTCTTCTACTTGGAAGCCAAAAGCTCTGTGGATGGAAACCCAACAGGTATTGAAAAATGTAAAATATTGGCAAAACTTCCGCCCCCGTCGGTGAATTTTTGGGTTCCTCTGAAGGGGACGTATTTAGAATATCAGCGGTGATGTCACTGATGCCGTAATCCCGACATTACCTGGGAGACACCCACAGCAGACGTCCTGAAGGTAAGTTGGGATCCCAGCAGTCGAAATACCAACGCCAGAATCCCGACACTGATCGAAATGCCAGCGACAGCATCCCGACAACGATCACCATCCTGGCACCGGAATCCCGACCGGTGGAATCCAGTACGAACGTGGACCAGGCTGACAGACGGAGGGGGGGGGGGGGGTTAGGCTGCGGGGAGGGAGGATTAGGGTTAAGCTGCGAGGAGGGGGGGTTTAGGCTGCGGGGAAGGAGGATTAGGGTTAGGCTGCGGGGAGGGGGTGTTAGGGTTAGGCTGCGAGGAGGGAGGGTTAGGCTGCGGGGAGGGAGGGTTAGGCTGCGGGGAGGGGGGTTAGGGTTAGGCTGCGGGGAGGGAGGGTTAGGCTGCGGGGAGGGGGGTTAGGGTTAGGCTGCGAGGAGGGAGGGTTAGGCTGCGGGGAGGGGGTGTTAGGGTTAGGCTGCGGGGAGGGGGGTTAGGGTTAGGCTGCGGGGAGGGGGGTTAGGGTTAGGCTGCGAGGAGGGAGGTTTAGGCTGCGGGGAGGGGGGTTAGGGTTAGGCTGCGGGGAGGGGGGTTAGGGTTAGGCTGCGAGGAGGGAGGTTTAGGCTGCGGGGAGGGGGGTTAGGGTTAGGCTGCGAGGAGGGAGGGTTAGGCTGCGGGGAGGGGGTGTTAGGGTTAGGCTGCGGGGAGGGGGGTTAGGGTTAGGCTGCGGGGAGGGGGGTTTAGGCTGCGGGGAGGGGGGTTAGGGTTAGGCTGCGGGGAGGGAGGGTTAGGCTGCGGGGAGGGGGTGTTAGGGTTAGGCTGCGAGGAGGGAGGGTTAGGCTGCGGGGAGGGGGTGTTAGGGTTAGGCTGCGGGGAGGGGGGTTAGGGTTAGGCTGCGGGGAGGGAGGGTTAGGCTGCGGGGAGGGGGTGTTAGGGTTAGGCTGCGAGGAGGGAGGGTTAGGCTGCGGGGAGGGGGTGTTAGGGTTAGGCTGCGGGGAGGGGGGTTAGGGTTAGGCTGCGGGGAGGGGGGTTAGGGTTAGGCTGCGAGGAGGGAGGTTTAGGCTGCGGGGAGGGGGGTTAGGGTTAGGCTGCGGGGAGGGGGGGTTAGGGTTAGGCTGCGGGGAGAGGGGGTTAGGGTTAGGATGCGGGGAGGGAGGGTTAGGCTGCGGGGAGGGGGGGTTAGGGTTAGGCTGCGGGAGGGGGGGTTAGGGTCAGGCTGCGGGGAGGGGGGGTTAGGGTTAGGCTGTGGGGAGAGGGGGTTAGGGTTAGGCTGCGGGGAGGGAGGGTTAGGGTTAGGCTGCCGGTAGGGAGGGTTAGGCTGCGGGGAGGGGGTGTTAGGGTTAGGCTGCGGGGAGAGGGGGTTAGGGTTAGGCTGCGGGGAGGGGGGTTAGGGTTAGGCTGCGGGGAGGGAGGGTTAGGCTGCGGGGTGTTAGGGTTAGGCTGCGAGGAGGGAGGGTTAGGCTGCGGGGAGGGGGGGTTAGGCTGCGGGGAGGGAGGGTTAGGCTGCGGGGAGGGGGGGTTAGGGTTAGGCTGCGGGGAGGGAGGGCTAGGCTGCGGGAGGGGGTGTTAGGGTTAGGCTGTGGGGAGAGGGGGTTAGGGTTAGGCTGCGGGGAGGGAGGGTTAGGGCTAGGCTGCGGGGAGGGGGTGTTAGGGTTAGGCTGTGGGGAGAGGGGGTTAGGGTTAGGCTGCGGGGAAGGAGGGTTAGGCTGCGGGAAGGGGGGGTTAGGGTTAGGCTGCGGGGAGGGAGGGTTAGGGTTAGGCTGCGGGGAGGGAGGGTTAGGCTGCGGGGGGTTAGGGTTAGGCTGCGGGGAGGGGGGGGTTAGGGTTAGGCTGCGGGGAGGGAGGGTTAGGCTCCGGGGAGGGGGGGGTTAGGGTTAGGCTGCGGTGCGGGGGGGAAGTTGAGTCTATAGGGAGGGAGGGTTAGGGAGGCATTGGGGTACAGTAACTATACTTGCCTTGCCCATGTCGGGATTGTAAGCATCGGGATGCCGCAGTCAGTCTTCTGACCGCTGGCATTTTCTACCCAATGTCTTGTTAGGGTTAGGGTCCGGGGGGGCGGGAGGGGGTGGTGGTAGTAGGGTTAGGCACAAGTGTGAGTTGGAGTTGGGCACTAGGGGGAGGGATAGCCCTAGTTGCCACCCACGGAGGGTTTGGGAGGGGGTAAAAAACATACCCCTCTGACATCGGGATCTTCATTGTTGGGATGCCGCTGTCAGTCATGTGACCCCTCTGAAGATGTGCTTAGATGTCCAGAAATAAAGATGGTCATCATGGTTTATACTGTAGATTGTCCTGTTTGGTTACGTACATAGGAATCCTGGAGACAGATCTCACCGCTACGGCCATGTAAAGGGGGGAATTCTATTCCCTGCAAAGGGTGCGAGTTGCTGTTGCTGTGGTGTGCAAACGTTGGCAACAGCACCTAAACTCGCACCCCCTGCAGCCCCTTCTAGTGCCCGACTCGCACCCTCAGCAGCCCCTTCTACTGCCCGACTCGCACCCCCGGCGGCCCCTTCTACTGCCCGACTCGCACACCTGGCAGTCTCTTCTAGTGCCCAACTCGCACCCCTGGCAGCCCCTTCTACTGCCCGACTCGCACCCCTGGCAGCCCCTTCTAGTGCCCGACTCGCACCCCTGGCAGCCCCTTCTAATGCCCGACTCGCACCCCTGGCAGCCCCTTCTACTGCCCGACTAGCACCCCTGGCAGCCCCTTCTAGTGCCCAACTCGCACCCCTGGCGGCCCCTTCTACTGCCCGACTCGCACCCCTGGCAGCCCCTTCTAGTGCCAGACTCGCACCCCTGGCAGCCCCTTCTAATGCCCGACTCGCACCCCTGGCAGTTCCTTCTAGTGCCCAACTTGCACCCCTGGCAGTTCCTTCTAGTGCCCGACTTACACCCCTGGCAGTTCCTTCTAGTGCCCGACTCGCACCCTCAGCAGCCCCTTCTACTGCCCGACTCGCACCCCTGGCGGCCCCTTCTACTGCCCGACTCGCACCCCTGGCAGTCTCTTCTAGTGCCCAACTCGCACCCCTGGCAGCCCCTTCTAGTGCCCGACTCGCACCCCTGGCAGCCCCTTCTAATGCCCGACTCGCACCGCTGGCAGCCCCTTCTACTGCCCGACTCGCACCCCTGGCAGCCCCTTCTAGTGCCCAACTCGCACCCCTGGCGGCCCCTTCTACTGCCCGACTCGCACCCCTGGCAGCCCCTTCTAGTGCCCGACTCGCACCCCTGGCAGCCCCTTCTAATGCCTGACTCGCACCCCTGGCAGCCTCTTCTAGTGCCCGACTCGCACCCCTGGCAGCCCCTTCTAATGCCCGACTCGCACCCCTGGCAGTTCCTTCTAGTGCCCGACTTGCACCCCTGGCAGTTCCTTCTAGTGCCCGACTTACACCCCTGGCAATTCCTTCTAGTGCCTGACTCTATCCCCTGGCGGCCCCTTCTAGTGCCCGACTCGCACCCCTGGTGGCCCCTTCTAGTGCCCGACTCACACCCCTGGCAGCCTCTTCTAGTGCCCAACTCGCACCCCTGGCAGTTCCTTCTAGTGCCCGACTCGCACCCCTGGCAGCCCCTTCTAGTGCCCGACTCAAACCCCTGGCGGCCCCTTCTAGTGCTCGACTCGCACCTCTGGCAGCCTCTTCTAGTGCCCGACTCGCACCCCTGGCGGCCCCTTCTAATGCCCGACTCGCACCCCTGGCAGTTCCTTCTAGTGCCCGACTCGCACCCCTGGCGGCCCCTTCTAGTGCTCGACTCGCACCCCTGGCAGCCTCTTCTAGTGCCCGACTCGCACCCCTGGCAGCCTCTTCTAGTGCCCGACTCGCACCCCTGGCGGCCCCTTCTAGTACCCGACTCGCACCCCTGGCAGCCTCTTCTAGTGCCCGACTCGCACCCCTGGCAGTTCCTTCTAGTGCCCGACTCGCACCCCTGGCAGTTCCTTCTAGTGCCCGACTCGCACCCCTGGCAGTTCCTTCTAGTGCCCGACTCGCACCCCTGGCAGTTCCTTCTAGTGCCCGACTTACACCCCTGGCAGTTCCTTCTAGTGCCCGACTCGCACCCCTGGTGGCCCTTTCTACTGCCCGACTCGCACCCCTGGCGGCCCCTTCTACTGCCCGACTCGCACCCCTGGCAGCCCCTTCTAGTGCCCGACTCGCACCCCTGGCAGCCCCTTCTAATGCTTGACTCGCACCCCTGGCAGTTCCTTCTAGTGCCCGACTTGCACCCCTGGCAGTTCCTTCTAGTGCCCGACTCAATCCCCTGGCGGCCCCTTCTAGTGCCCGACTCACACCCCTGGCGGCCCCTTCTAGTGCCCGACTCACACCCCTGGCAGCCCCTTCTAGTGCCCGACTCGCACCCCTGGCCGCCCCTTCTAATGCCTGACTCGCACCCCTGGCAGTCTCTTCTAGTGCCCGACTCGCACCCTCGGCAGCCTCTTCTAGTGCCTGACTCGCACCCCTGGCGGCCCCTGGCAGCCCCTTCTAGTGCCCAACTCGCACCCCTGGCAGCCCCTTCTACTGCCCGACTCGCACCCCTGGCAGCCCCTTCTAGTGCCCGACTCGCACCCCTGGCAGCCCCTTCTAATGCCCGACTCGCACCCCTGGCAGCCCCTTCTACTGCCCGACTCGCACCCCTGGCAGCCCCTTCTAGTGCCCAACTCGCACCCCTGGCGGCCCCTTCTACTGCCCGACTCGCACCCCTGGCAGCCCCTTCTACTGCCCGACTCGCACCCCTGGCAGCCCCTTCTAATGCCTGACTCGCACCCCTGGCAGCCTCTTCTAGTGCCCGACTCGCACCCCTGGCAGCCCCTTCTAATGCCCGACTCGCACCCCTGGCAGTTCCTTCTAGTGCCCGACTCGCACCCCTGGCAGTTCCTTCTAGTGCCCGACTCGCACCCCTGGCAGTTCCTTCTAGTGCCCGACTCGCACCCCTGGCAGTTCCTTCTAGTGCCCGACTCGCACCCCTGGCAGTTCCTTCTAGTGCCCGACTTACACCCCTGGCAGTTCCTTCTAGTGCCCGACTCGCACCCCTGGTGGCCCCTTCTACTGCCCGACTCGCACCCCTGGCGGCCCCTTCTACTGCCCGACTCGCACCCCTGGCAGCCCCTTCTAGTGCCCGACTCGCACCCCTGGCAGCCCCTTCTAATGCTTGACTCGCACCCCTGGCAGTTCCTTCTAGTGCCCGACTTGCACCCCTGGCAGTTCCTTCTAGTGCCCGACTCAATCCCCTGGCGGCCCCTTCTAGTGCCCGACTCACACCCCTGGCGGCCCCTTCTAGTGCCCGACTCACACCCCTGGCAGCCTCTTCTAGTGCACAACTCGCACCCCTGGCAGTTCCTTCTAGTGCCCGACTCACACCCCTGGCGGCCCCTTCTAGTGCCCGACTCGCACCCCTGGCAGCCTCTTCCAGTGCCCGACACACCCCTGGCGGCCCCTTCTAGTGCTCGACTCGCACCCCTGGCAGCCCCTTCTATTGCTCGACTCGTACCCCTGGCGGCCCCTTCTAGTGCTCGACTCCCACCCCTGGCAGCCTCTTCTAGTGCCCGACTCGCACCCCTGGCGGCCCCTTCTAGTGCCCGACTCACACCCCTGGCAGCCTCTTCTAGTGCCCGACTCGCACCCCTGGCAGTTCCTTCTAGTGCCCGACTCGCACCCCTGGCAGTTCCTTCTAGTGCCCGACTCGCACCCCTGGCAGTTCCTTCTAGTGCCCGACTCGCACCCCTGGCAGTTCCTTCTAGTGCCCGACTCGCACCCCTGGCAGTTCCTTCTAGTGCCCGACTTAGACCCCTGGCAGTTCCTTCTAGTGCCTGACTCTATCCCCTGGCTTCCCCTTCTAGTGCCCGACTCGCACCCCTGGTGGCCCCTTCTAGTGCCCGACTCACACCCCTGGCAGCCTCTTCTAGTGCCCAACTCGCACCCCTGGCAGTTCCTTCTAGTGCCCGACTCGCACCCCTGGCAGCCCCTTCTAGTGCCCGACTCACACCCCTGGCGGCCCCTTCTAGTGCTCGACTCGCACCCCTGGCAGCCCCTTCTAGTGCTCGACTCGCACCCCTGGCGGCCCCTTCTAGTGCTCGACTCGCACCCCTGGCAGCCTCTTCTAGTGCCCGACTCGCACCCCTGGCGGCCCCTTCTAGTGCCCGACTCGCACCCCTGGCAGCCTCTTCTAGTGCACGATTCGAACCCCTGGCGGCCCCTTCTAGTGCCCGACTCGCACCCCAGGCAGTTCCTTCCAGTGTCCGACTTACTCCCCTGGGGGCCCCTTCTAGTGCCCAACTCACACCCCTGGCGGCCTCTTCTAGTGCCCGACTCGCACCCCTGGCAGTTCCTTCTAGTGCCCGACTCGCACCCCTGGCAGCCCCTTCTAGTGACCGACTCGAACCCCTGGCGGCCCCTTCTAGTGCCCGACTCACACCCCTGGCAGCCTCTTCTAGTGCCCGACTCGCACCCCTGGCAGTTCCTTCTAGTGCCCGACTAGCACCCCTGGCAGCCCCTTCTAGTGCCCGACTCGCACCCCTGGCAGTTCCTTCTAGTGCCCGACTCACTCCCCTGGTGGCCCCTTCTAGTGCCTGACTCGCACCCCTGGCGGCCCCTTCTAGTGCCCGACTCACACCCCTGGCGGCCCCTTCTAGTGCCCGACTCACACCCCTGGCAGCCTCTTCTAGTGCACAACTCGCACCCCTGGCAGTTCCTTCTAGTGCCCGACTCACACCCCTGGCGGCCCCTTCTAGTGCCCGACTCGCACCCCTGGCAGCCTCTTCCAGTGCCCGACTCACACCCCTGGCGGCCCCTTCTAGTGCTCGACTCGCACCCCTGGCAGCCCCTTCTATTGCTCGACCCGTACCCCTGGCGGCCCCTTCTAGTGCTCGACTCCCACCCCTGGCAGCCTCTTCTAGTGCCCGACTCGCACCCCTGGCGGCCCCTTCTAGTGCCCGACTCACACCCCTGGCAGCCTCTTCTAGTGCCCGACTCGCACCCCTGGCAGTTCCTTCTAGTGCCCGACTCGCACCCCTGGCAGTTCCTTCTAGTGCCCGACTCGCACCCCTGGCAGTTCCTTCTAGTGCCCGACTCGCACCCCTGGCAGTTCCTTCTAGTGCCCGACTTACACCCCTGGCAGTTCCTTCTAGTGCCTGACTCTATCCCCTGGCTTCCCCTTCTAGTGCCCGACTCGCACCCCTGGTGGCCCCTTCTAGTGCCCGACTCACACCCCTGGCAGCCTCTTCTAGTGCCCAACTCGCACCCCTGGCAGTTCCTTCTAGTGCCCGACTCGCACCCCTGGCAGCCCCTTCTAGTGCCCGACTCACACCCCTGGCGGCCCCTTCTAGTGCTCGACTCGCACCCCTGGCAGCCCCTTCTAGTGCTCGACTCGCACCCCTGGCAGTTCCTTCTAGTGCCCGACTCACACCCCTGGCGGCCCCTTCTAGTGCCCGACTCGCACCCCTGGCAGCCTCTTCCAGTGCCCGACTCACACCCCTGGCGGCCCCTTCTAGTGCTCGACTCGCACCCCTGGCGGCCCCTTCTATTGCTCGACTCGTACCCCTGGCGGCCCCTTCTAGTGCTCGACTCCCACCCCTGGCAGCCTCTTCTAGTGCCCGACTCGCACCCCTGGCGGCCCCTTCTAGTGCCCGACTCACACCCCTGGCAGCCTCTTCTAGTGCCCGACTCGCACCCCTGGCAGTTCCTTCTAGTGCCCGACTCGCACCCCTGGCAGTTCCTTCTAGTGCCCGACTCGCACCCCTGGCAGTTCCTTCTAGTGCCCGACTCGCACCCCTGGCAGTTCCTTCTAGTGCCCGACTTACACCCCTGGCAGTTCCTTCTAGTGCCTGACTCTATCCCCTGGCTTCCCCTTCTAGTGCCCGACTCGCACCCCTGGTGGCCCCTTCTAGTGCCCGACTCACACCCCTGGCAGCCTCTTCTAGTGCCCAACTCGCACCCCTGGCAGTTCCTTCTAGTGCCCGACTCGCACCCCTGGCAGCCCCTTCTAGTGCCCGACTCGCACCCCTGTCAGCCTCTTCTAGTGCCCGACTCGCACCCGTGGCGGCCCATTCTAGTGCCCGACTCGCACCCCTGGCAGCCTCTTCTAGTGCACGATTCGAACCCCTGGCGGCCCCTTCTAGTGCCCGACTCACACCCCAGGCAGTTCCTTCCAGTGTCCGACTTACTCCCCTGGGGGCCCCTTCTAGTGCCCAACTCACACCCCTGGCGGCCTCTTCTAGTGCCCGACTCGCACCCCTGGCAGTTCCTTCTAGTGCCCGACTCGCACCCCTGGCAGCCCCTTCTAGTGACCGACTCGAACCCCTGGCGGCCCCTTCTAGTGCCCGACTCACACCCCTGGCAGCCTCTTCTAGTGCCCGACTCGCACCCCTGGCAGTTCCTTCTAGTGCCCGACTAGCACCCCTGGCAGCCCCTTCTACTGCCCGACTCGCACCCCTGGCGGCCCCTTCTAGTGCCCGACTCGCACCCCTGGCAGCCCCTTCTAGTGCCCGACTCACACCCCTGGCGGCGCCTTCTAGTGCCCGACTCGCACCCCTGGCAGCCTCTTCCAGTGCCCGACTCACACCCCTGGCGGCCCCTTCTAGTGCCCGACTTGCACCCCTGGCAGCCCCTTCTAGTGCTCGACTCGCACCCCTGGCGGCCCCTTCTAGTGCTCGACTCGCACCCCTAGCAGCCTCTTCTAGTGCCCAACTCGCACCCCTGGCAGTTCCTTCTAGTGCCCGACTCGCACCCCTGGCGGCCTCTTCTAGTGCTCGACTCGCACCCCTGGCGGCCCCTTCTAGTGCTCGACTCGCACCCCTGGCAGCCTCTTCTAGTGCCCAACTCGCACCCCTGGCAGTTCCTTCTAGTGCCCGACTCGCACCCCTGGCGGCCCCTTCTAGTGCCCGACTCGCACCCCTGGCAGTTCCTTCTAGTGCCCGACTTGCACCCCTGGCAGTTCCTTCTAGTGCCCGACTCGCATCCCTGGCGGCCCCTTCTAGTGCCCGACTCGCACCCCTGGCAGCCCCTTCTAGTGCCCGACTCGCACCCCTGGCAGCTCCTTCTAGTGCCCGACTCGCACCCCTGGCGGCCTCTTCTAGTGCCCGACTCGCACCCCTGGCGGCCCCTTCTAGTGCCCGACTCACACCCCTGGCGGCCCCTTCTAGTGCCCGACTCACACCCCTGGCAGCCTCTTCTAGTGCACAACTCGCACCCCTGGCAGTTCCTTCTAGTGCCCGACTCACACCCCTGGCGGCCCCTTCTAGTGCCCGACTCGCACCCCTGGCAGCCTCTTCCAGTGCCCGACTCACACCCCTGGCGGCCCCTTCTAGTGCTCGACTCGCACCCCTGGCAGCCCCTTCTATTGCTCGACTCGTACCCCTGGCGGCCCCTTCTAGTGCTCGACTCCCACCCCTGGCAGCCTCTTCTAGTGCCCGACTCGCACCCCTGGCGGCCCCTTCTAGTGCCCGACTCACACCCCTGGCAGCCTCTTCTAGTGCCCGACTCGCACCCCTGGCAGTTCCTTCTAGTGCCCGACTCGCACCCCTGGCAGTTCCTTCTAGTGCCCGACTCGCACCCCTGGCAGTTCCTTCTAGTGCCCGACTCGCACCCCTGGCAGTTCCTTCTAGTGCCCGACTTACACCCCTGGCAGTTCCTTCTAGTGCCTGACTCTATCCCCTGGCTTCCCCTTCTAGTGCCCGACTCGCACCCCTGGTGGCCCCTTCTAGTGCCCGACTCACACCCCTGGCAGCCTCTTCTAGTGCCCAACTCGCACCCCTGGCAGTTCCTTCTAGTGCCCGACTCGCACCCCTGGCAGCCCCTTCTAGTGCCCGACTCACACCCCTGGCGGCCCCTTCTAGTGCTCGACTCGCACCCCTGGCAGCCCCTTCTAGTGCTCGACTCGCACCCCTGGCGGCCCCTTCTAGTGCTCGACTCGCACCCCTGGCAGCCTCTTCTAGTGCCCGACTCGCACCCCTGGCAGCCTCTTCTAGTGCCCGACTCGCACCCCTGGCGGCCCCTTCTAGTGCCCGACTCGCACCCCTGGCAGCCTCTTCTAGTGCACGATTCGAACCCCTGGCGGCCCCTTCTAGTGCCCGACTCGCACCCCAGGCAGTTCCTTCAAGTGTCCGACTTACTCCCCTGGGGGCCCCTTCTAGTGCCCAACTCACACCCCTGGCGGCCTCTTCTAGTGCCCGACTCGCACCCCTGGCAGTTCCTTCTAGTGCCCGACTCGCACCCCTGGCAGCCCCTTCTAGTGACCGACTCGAACCCCTGGCGGCCCCTTCTAGTGCCCGACTCACACCCCTGGCAGCCTCTTCTAGTGCCCGACTCGCACCCCTGGCAGTTCCTTCTAGTGCCCGACTAGCACCCCTGGCAGCCCCTTCTAGTGCCCGACTCGCACCCCTGGCAGTTCCTTCTAGTGCCCGACTCACTCCCCTGGCGGCCCCTTCTAGTGCCTGACTCGCACCCCTGGCGGCCCCTTCTAGTGCTCGACTCACACCCCTGGCAGCCTCTTCTAGTGCCCGACTCGCACCCCTGGCAGTTCCTTCTAGTGCCCGACTCGCACCCCTGGCAGCCCCTTCTACTGCCCGACTCGCACCCCTGGCGGCCCCTTCTAGTGCCCGACTCGCACCCCTGGCAGCCCCTTCTAGTGCCCGACTCACACCCCTGGCGGCGCCTTCTAGTGCCCGACTCGCACCCCTGGCAGCCTCTTCCAGTGCCCGACTCACACCCCTGGCGGCCCCTTCTAGTGCCCGACTCGCACCCCTGGCAGCCCCTTCAACCCTAATAGGTGAAATGCGTCCCAACATGCAAAACAACAGGTAAGTGATTATATAGCGCAGCACATTCCATTGCGCTTTACAATTGGTACAACAATAATGGAACAAAACTGGGTAAAAACAGGCAGACATAGAGGTAGGAAGGCTCTGCTCGCAAGCTTACACTCTATCGGATCAAACGTATTTAAATAATATAAATAAGATAAGTGGCCAGGAAAAGGTTAAACATACTATAAAAAAAAGTGCACAAATATAAACATGATATTTTGCAATATAACCCGTCCACCGATGAAGAAATTAAACTAGCTCTTCAGTCAGAAAAACCTTCCAAGGCACCGGGTCCCGCTGGATTCCCGATGTCCTACTAGAAAGCATTTCACTCCTTGACTTCCCACATGTTGCAAACATTTAACCATATTCTGGAGGGATCTCCGTTCCACCCTGGTACAACCAAGGCAACAATATCCCGAAACCTAATAAAGATCCTCAGTCGGTATCTAATTATCGCCCCATTTTCTTACTCAATACCGATCTTAAATTTTTTGCTAAAGTTCTGGCTAATAGGCTGAACCGCTCCTTCCCGGTTTAATCCACCCTGATCAAGTGGGCTTCGTCCCGTACCAGCAAGCGCCCGATAATAGCAGACGCACGATTGACATTGTAAATTATATCAACGTAGATAAGCTCCTGTCTCTAGTGCTTGCGTTGGACGCGGAAAAGACCTTTGACAGGGTCTCTTGGCCATTTATGCTTCACACGCTACGTCATTTCACTTTCCGGGGCAAGTTTCTGCAGGCTATTCAAGCTCTATATAACAATCCTTCAGCTACGGTACAAGCGAGCGGCCTCATCTCCGACTCCTTCTCAATTACTAACGGGACTAGACAAGGTTGCCCCTGGTCACCGCTCATTTTTGCGCTTATAATCGAACCACTTGCCAGCCATATCCGAGATAACCCCGATATAGTCGGAGCACCAATTAAGCAATCCCACGATACCCTTTCTTTATTTGCAGATGGCATACTGCTCACATTAACCAAACCTCTTATTTCTCTCCCGAACCTGTTCCAAGAGCTGTCCACGTTCGGGAAATTGTCAGGTTATACAATCAACTACTCTAAATCGGAGGCCCTACCTTTCCATCTCCCTGGCTGCACGAAACAACTATTACAGTCTACCTTTGACTTTACCTGGAGAAACGCCTCACTGAAATACCTTGGTATCCATATTACTAAATCATACGGTTCCCTTTACAAAACTAACTCTCCTCCTCTCTCTAGAACAATTAAAAATGACCTGCAACAGTGGCGCTCACACTTTATGTCCTGGGTGGGGCGAATCAATGCAGTAAAAATGAATGTCCTTCCCAGATTACTTTACCCTTATCAAACACTACCCATACCAGTTCCTGCTTCTGTGTCACGCTCGGCGTAAGTTGGGGTTCCGACAACCGAGTTTTGGCTGAAGGGACAGCTACCTGTGAGGAGAGTAAACGAGGGGGCTGAATGTAATTCCTTCTCATGGGGTAGAAGCCAAACTAAGTGTTAACGTTGGCCGAGGGCGTAAAGAAAAGGAGGACTTCGTAGGAAGATAACTGTAGTTTTAATGAATAATCAGGCTGTACACGAATATTGGAGCAATTGAAGAAACTGGAAGAATTAGAGTCTGTGGTTAAATGACTTGAAGAGTAAAGCTGAAGAACTCCGGTAAAGAAGAAATGAAGACTGTGTTTTATGATTAAAAGACGAGGCTTAAGAACTTGGACTTTGAAGGAATGAAGACGTGGTTTGTGATTGAAAGATGAGGCTGAAGAACTTGGACTTTGAAGGAATGAATACTGTGGTTTGTGATTGAAAGATGAGGCTGAAGAACTTGGACTTTGAAGAAATGAAGACTGGTTTGTGATTGAAAGACGAGGCTGAAGAACTTGGACTTTGAAGAAATGAAGACGTCTGCAGGAATCGCCGTTAGCACCTGGAGCTCCTCTACAACCTGGGACCCCGTGAGCGCTTCCACGAGTGGCAACGGACTTCGACAGCAGGACTGCAGCAGCGTTTAGGTAACCAATGGATGAGTGCAACCAGGACCAGGGAACCAGAAGTAACCTGGGAGCACAGAGCTGGAGAACCTTTCACAAGGAGGTAACTTGAAGCACTGGCACTCTCCCTCTGAGCCAGCCCCCTTTTGTAAGGGGAGAACACGCAGGATTGGCTGAACACAGATTGGGAACTTCATCGGTAATACTCTGGTCTCGAACATGGCTGCCCCCAGCACAGGAGACATACTTAGGTTAGCACACAGCTTTAGCCAGCTTCTGTTTCTGACACACTATACTGTGTCACCACTAGAGGACCTTACCGCAGCGATCCCCGCCGCAGCACCCAGCTCTCCAGACCCTCGGCCCCCGGCCCTTGGCAGCTGCACATCCGTCCAGGAGGACCCACCGCCAGCAGCTCCCTGCCGCCGCAGCCACGCCAACCTGCGGGACGGTAACCCGCAGGAGCACCCGCCGGAGGTAAGGCTCCGGAGCCTGACATTCTGCCCTTAGCTCTCTCCAATCTTCACTTTGTAAGTTTATATGGAACCACAAAAAAACACGAATCCATCGGGATATTCTCGCTAAACAAACGCAGAACGGTGGTTTAAGTTTACCCATCACCCAACGGTATTATAATGCTACTCGGCTCAGTCAATTGGTAGCTTGGCCTTCACCCCGACAGGTCAAGAGATGGGTTGAACTAGAAAGTAATTTGGTGGATCTATCGTCAGTTTCCCACTTACCGCGGCTCCCACGGAAACACTATTCTTCGTTCACCCTTACAATTCCACCTGTAGATTTGACGCTCCGTGTGTGGGACAAGTTAAGTAAAAAATTGCAGCTGTCAATACACCTTACCCCATTATAGGAAAACCCAGCTTTTCCACCCGGCATCTCTCCTACGCTGGCCCACCCCTGGATCTCAGTGGGTATTACGAGGGTCCATTACATCGTAGGGGACTTCGCCCCCAAGACATTCGCTGAACTCCAAGAAAATACGGACTCCCTGACACATTTCACTATCAATATGTACAAATCTGTCACTTTATCTCCTCCTCATTCCCCGCCCAACTACCTCGAGTTCCCTCTTCTCTTGAAAGACTTTGTATGTATAGGCCCATGGATAAAGGTACCATCTCATACTTGTACAACTCTGTATTGGCATTGGAGTCTCCTCCATTTGAGTACCACAAACAGGTATGGGAATTAGATGTTGGTATTAACCTCGATAGGGATGAATAAGAAGCTATTCGTACGACCCTCTCTAAGTGTTCCATTAGCGTAGCGATATGGGAGAACACATACAAGGTATATACCCGATGGTATCTAGTCCTGGAGCGTCTACATCGACTGTTTCCAAATACCTCCAATTTATGCTGGAGGAACTGTGGACCTTCTTTCATACATGGTGAACATGTCCACTAATCGCTCCATTCTGGAACATGGTTCGGAGATTACTAGCGCAAATCACTGCTCTTAGCTCTTCCCCGATTCATATGCTTCTTTGCGTCCCCATTGAACACCTTCCAAAAGAAACCAACAAATTAATTCTCCACATCTCCTGTGCAGCTAAGTACCAAATTGTCCGTAATTGGAAATCGCTGACTACACCCAGTAAACTTTTGAACAGGATTTGGTTTATTGTGAAAATGGAATATATAACCAGTCTTCAACAGAATTCTAAAAGTTTAATTCTACATGGCTGCCTAGGTACTCTCATTACACCGTACCCCTTCCGGGCCTAACCTAATACTCTTTTTGTTGTAAGATCACTAGTGTTACAGACCCACACTCCTGTCCCCGACTCGCTGAACGTGCCATATGACTATATACAATAGGAAAGCTAACCCCTGCCCTCTCGTCAAACCAATGTTTTTTGTTTTGTTTGTTTTTACCTTGTTTTTTTTTTGTCTTTTCTCTCCCCCCTTCTTTCACCTCTTTTCATTCTCGACCTTAGGTACTATGACCTTGTGCCTCTCAGTTTATGCTACTTACTCTAATAATAAGAATTGGAAATCGGCAATTCATTTGTTTAATGTATATTTTATTGCTTGATTGTTATCACACTATTATTATAATTTTGTATACAGCATTGTATATGTTTAGATGCTCGATGTTTCGCCTATTGCACTAGCAATGCTTATTCTTTTGATTGAAATTCAATAAAAATCTATATGATAAAAAAATAAAATAAGTGCACAAAAATAATAGATCCAGTACTGCACTCTCTAAGCACACATTCTCCCACCTCATGGTAAGGCTCCTGTCTCTTCTTACTAGTAGCTGCTCTCTGGTCCAGAGCATGGATTGAGGAATCAGAACCACACACACAGCAAACTTGGTAGAAGAAGCTGCTACCACTGGCATGTGCAGCAGTTCCGCTCTGTCCCTTGCACTGCATGATGTGGCGGCAGCTCCAGTAATTATATTAAATACCATTCCTACTTTCAGAATTTGAGCCACTGGCCAAGAGGAGGTTGGTTTTCTGGGCAACCAGAACACCCCCCTACCCTCCCCCCCACCCTGCATTTGCCTATGATGCTTGTGTACTCACTATTGCTATATGTGCAGCGTGTTGCTTGTACCCTATACAGCAGGCCCCTCATTCCTGATAGAGATGAGCGCCTGAAATTTTTCGGGTTTTGTGTTTTGGTTTTGGGTTCGGTTCCGCGGCCGTGTTTTGGGTTCGAACGCGTTTTGGCAAAACCTCACCGAATTATTTTTGTCGGATTCGGGTGTGTTTTGGATTCGGGTGTTTTTTTCCAAAAACACTAAAAAACAGCTTAAATCATAGAATTTGGGGGTCATTTTGATCCCAAAGTATTATTAACCTCAAAAACCATAATTTACACTCATTTTCAGTCTATTCTGAATACCTCACACCTCACAATATTATTTTTAGTCCTAAAATTTGCACCGAGGTCGCTGTGTGAGTAAGATAAGCGACCCTAGTGGCCGACACAAACACCGGGCCCATCTAGGAGTGGCACTGCAGTGTCACGCAGGATGTCCCTTCCAAAAAACCCTCCCCAAACAGCACATGACGCAAAGAAAAAAAGAGGCGCAATGAGGTAGCTGTGTGAGTAAGATTAGCGACCCTAGTGGCCGACACAAACACCGGGCCCATCTAGGAGTGGCACTGCAGTGTCACGCAGGATGGCCCTTCCAAAAAACCCTCCCCAAACAGCACATGACGCAAAGAAAAAAAGAGGCGCAATGAGGTAGCTGACTGTGTGAGTAAGATTAGCGACCCTAGTGGCCGACACAAACACCGGGCCCATCTAGGAGTGGCACTGCAGTGTCACGCAGGATGGCCCTTCCAAAAAACCCTCCCCAAACAGCACATGACGCAAAGAAAAAAAGAGGCGCAATGAGGTAGCTGACTGTGTGAGTAAGATTAGCGACCCTAGTGGCCGACACAAACACCGGGCCCATCTAGGAGTGGCACTGCAGTGTCACGCAGGATGTCCCTTCCAAAAAACCCTCCCCAAACAGCACATGACGCAAAGAAAAAAAGAGGCGCAATGAGGTAGCTGTGTGAGTAAGATTAGCGACCCTAGTGGCCGACACAAACACCGGGCCCATCTAGGAGTGGCACTGCAGTGTCACGCAGGATGTCCCTTCCAAAAAACCCTCCCCAAACAGCACATGACGCAAAGAAAAAAAGAGGCGCAATGAGGTAGCTGACTGTGTGAGTAAGATTAGCGACCCTAGTGGCCGACACAAACACCGGGCCCATTTAGGAGTGGCACTGCAGTGTCACGCAGGATGTCCCTTCCAAAAAACCCTCCCCAATCAGCACATGATGCAAAGAAAAAGAAAAGAAAAAAGAGGTGCAAGATGGAATTATCCTTGGGCCCTCCCACCCACCCTTATGTTGTATAAACAAAACAGGACATGCACACTTTAACCAACCCATCATTTCAGTGACAGGGTCTGCCACACGACTGTGACTGATATGACGGGTTGGTTTGGACCCCCCCCCCCAAAAAAGAAGCAATTAATCTCTCCTTGCACAAACTGGCTCTACAGAGGCAAGATGTCCACCTCATCTTCACCCTCCGATATATCACCGTGTACATCCCCCTCCTCACAGATTATCAATTCGTCCCCACTGGAATCCACCATCTCAGCTCCCTGTGTACTTTGTGGAGGCAATTGCTGCTGGTCAATGTCTCCGCGGAGGAATTGATTATAATTCATTTTAATGAACATCATCTTCTCCACATTTTCTGGATGTAACCTCGTACGCCGATTGCTGACAAGGTGAGCGGCGGCACTAAACACTCTTTCGGAGTACACACTTGTGGGAGGGCAACTTAGGTAGAATAAAGCCAGTTTGTGCAAGGGCCTCCAAATTGCCTCTTTTTCCTGCCAGTATAAGTACGGACTGTGTGACGTGCCTACTTGGATGCGGTCACTCATATAATCCTCCACCATTCTATCAATGTTGAGAGAATCATATGCAGTGACAGTAGACGACATGTCCGTAATCGTTGTCAGGTCCTTCAGTCCGGACCAGATGTCAGCATCAGCAGTCGCTCCAGACTGCCCTGCATCACCGCCAGCGGGTGGGCTCGGAATTCTGAGCCTTTTCCTCGCACCCCCAGTTGCGGGAGAATGTGAAGGAGGAGATGTTGACAGGTCGCGTTCCGCTTGACTTGACAATTTTGTCACCAGCAGGTCTTTCAACCCCAGCAGACCTGTGTCTGCCGGAAAGAGAGATCCAAGGTAGGCTTTAAATCTAGGATCGAGCACGGTGGCCAAAATGTAGTGCTCTGATTTCAACAGATTGACCACCCGTGAATCCTTGTTAAGCGAATTAAGGGCTGCATCCACAAGTCCCACATGCCTAGCGGAATCGCTCCCTTTTAGCTCCTTCTTCAATGCCTCCAGCTTCTTCTGCAAAAGCCTGATGAGGGGAATGACCTGACTCAGGCTGGCAGTGTCTGAACTGACTTCACGTGTGGCAAGTTCAAAGGGCATCAGAACCTTGCACAACGTTGAAATCATTCTCCACTGCACTTGAGACAGGTGCATTCCATCTCCTATATCGTGCTCAATTGTATAGGCTTGAATGGCCTTTTGCTGCTCCTCCAACCTCTGAAGCATATAGAGGGTTGAATTCCACCTCGTTACCACTTCTTGCTTCAGATGATGGCAGGGCAGGTTCAGTAGTTTTTGGTGGTGCTCCAGTCTTCTGTACGTGGTGCCTGTACGCCGAAAGTGTCCCGCAATTTTTCTGGCCACCGACAGCATCTCTTGCACGCCCCTGTCGTTTTTTAAAAAATTCTGCACCACCAAATTCAAGGTATGTGCAAAACATGGGACGTGCTGGAATTTGCCCATATTTAATGCACACACAATATTGCTGGCGTTGTCCGATGCCACAAATCCACAGGAGAGTCCAATTGGGGTAAGCCATTCCGCGATGATCTTCCTCAGTTGCCGTAAGAGGTTTTCAGCTGTGTGCGTATTCTGGAAAGCGGTGGTACAAAGCGTAGCCTGCCTAGGAAAGAGTTGGCGTTTGCGAGATGCTGCTACTGGTGCCGCCGCTGCTGTTCTTGCGGCGGGAGTCCATACATCTACCCAGTGGGCTGTCACAGTCATATAGTCCTGACCCTGCCCTGCTCCACTTGTCCACATGTCCGTGGTTAAGTGGACATTGGGTACAACTGCATTTTTTAGGAGACTGGTGAGTCTTTTTCTGACGTCCGTGTACATTCTCGGTATCGCCTGCCTAGAGAAGTGGAACCTAGATGGTATTTGGTAACGGGGGCACACTGCCTCAATAAATTGTCTAGTTCCCTGTGAACTAACGGCGGATACCGGACGCACGTCTAACACCAACATAGTTGTCAAGGACTCAGTTATCCGCTTTGCAGTAGGATGACTGCTGTGATATTTCATCTTCCTCGCAAAGGACTGTTGAACAGTCAATTGCTTACTGGAAGTAGTACAAGTGGGCTTACGACTTCCCCTCTGGGATGACCATCGACTCCCAGCGGCAACAACAGCAGCGCCAGCAGCAGTAGGCGTTACACGCAAGGATGCATCGGAGGAATCCCAGGCAGGAGAGGACTCGTCAGACTTGCCAGTGACATGGCCTGCAGGACTATTGGCATTCCTGGGGAAGGAGGAAATTGACACTGAGGGAGTTGGTGGGGTGGTTTGCGTGAGCTTGGTTACAAGAGGAAGGGATTTACTGGTCAGTGGACTGCTTCCGCTGTCACCCAAAGTTTTTGAACTTGTCACTGACTTATTATGAATGCGCTGCAGGTGACGTATAAGGGAGGATGTTCCGAGGTGGTTAACGTCCTTACCCCTACTTATTACAGCTTGACAAAGGGAACACACGGCTTGACACCTGTTGTCCGCATTTCTGGTGAAATACCTCCACACCGAAGAGCTGATTTTTTTGGTATTTTCACCTGGCATGTCAACGGCCATATTCCTCCCACGGACAACAGGTGTCTCCCCGGGTGCCTGACTTAAACAAACCACCTCACCATCAGAATCCTCCTGGTCAATTTCCTCCCCAGCGCCAGCAACACCCATATCCTCCTCATCCTGGTGTACTTCAACACTGACATCTTCAATCTGACTATCAGGAACTGGACTGCGGGTGCTCCTTCCAGCACTTGCAGGGGGCGTGCAAATGGTGGAAGGCGCATGCTCTTCACGTCCAGTGTTGGGAAGGTCAGGCATCGCAACCGACACAATTGGACTCTCCTTGTGGATTTGGGATTTCAAAGAACGCACAGTTCTTTGCGGTGCTTTTGCCAGCTTGAGTCTTTTCAGTTTTCTAGCGAGAGGCTGAGTGCTTCCATCCTCATGTGAAGCTGAACCACTAGCCATGAACATAGGCCAGGGCCTCAGCCGTTCCTTGCCACTCCGTGTGGTAAATGGCATATTGGCAAGTTTACGCTTCTCCTCCGACAATTTTATTTTAGGTTTTGGAGTCCTTTTTTTACTGATATTTGGTGTTTTGGTTTTGACATGCTCTGTACTATGCCATTGGGCATCGGCCTTGGCAGACGACGTTGCTGGCATTTCATCGTCTCGGCCATGACTAGTGGCAGCAGCTTCAGCACGAGGTGGAAGTGGATCTTGATCTTTCCCTAATTTTGGAACCTCAACATTTTTGTTCTCCATATTTTAATAGGCACAACTAAAAGGCACCTCAGGTAAACAATGCAGATGGATGGATTGGATACTAGTATACAATTATGGACGGGCTGCCGAGTGCCGACACAGAGGTAGCCACAGCCGTGAACTACCGCACTGTACTGTGTCTGCTGCTAATATATAGACTGGTTGATAAAGAGATAGTATACTCGTAACTAGTATGTATGTATAAAGAAAGAAAAAAAAACCACGGTTAGGTCACTGGTATATACAATTATGGACGGGCTGCCGAGTGCCGACACAGAGGTAGCCACAGCCGTGAACTACCGCACTGTACTGTGTCTGCTGCTAATATATAGACTGGTTGATAAAGAGATAGTATACTCGTAACTAGTATGTATGTATAAAGAAAGAAAAAAAAACCACGGTTAGGTCACTGGTATATACAATTATGGACGGGCTGCCGAGTGCCGACACAGAGGTAGCCACAGCCGTGAACTACCGCACTGTACTGTGTCTGCTGCTAATATAGAGACTGGTTGATAAAGAGATAGTATACTCGTAACTAGTATGTATGTATAAAGAAAGAAAAAAAAACCACGGTTAGGTCACTGGTATATACAATTATGGACGGGCTGCGGAGTGCCGACACAGAGGTAGCCACAGCCGTGAACTACCGCACTGTACTGTGTCTGCTGCTAATATATAGACTGGTTGATAAAGAGATAGTATACTCGTAACTAGTATGTATGTATAAAGAAAGAAAAAAAAACCACGGTTAGGTGGTATATACAATTATGGACGGGCTGCCGAGTGCCGACACAGAGGTAGCCACAGCCGTGAACTACCGCACTGTACTGTGTCTGCTGCTAATATATAGACTGGTTGATAAAGAGATAGTATACTCGTAACTAGTATGTATGTATAAAGAAAGAAAAAAAAACCACGGTTAGGTCACTGGTATATACAATTATGGACGGGCTGCCGAGTGCCGACACAGAGGTAGCCACAGCCGTGAACTACCGCACTGTACACTGGTTGATAAAGAGATAGTAGTATACTCGTAACAACTAGTATGACGACGGTATAAAGAATGAAAAAAAAACCACGGTTAGGTGGTATATAATACAATTATGGTTGGACGGACTGCCTGCCGAGTGCCGACACAGAGGTAGCCACAGCCGTGAACTACCGCACTGTACACTGGTTGATAAAGAGATAGTAGTATACTCGTAACAACTAGTATGACGACGGTATAAAGAATGAAAAAAAAACCACGGTTAGGTGGTATATAATACAATTATGGTTGGACGGACTGCCTGCCGAGTGCCGACACAGAGGTAGCCACAGCCGTGAACTACCGCACTGTACACTGGCTGATAAAGAGATAGTAGTATACTCGTAACAACTAGTATGACGACGGTATAAAGAATGAAAAAAAAACCACGGTTAGGTGGTATATATTATAATACAATTATGGATGGACGGACTGCCTGCCGAGTGCCGACACAGAGGTAGCCACAGCCGTGAACTACCGCACTGTACTGTGTCTGCTGCTAATATAGACTGGTTGATAAAGAGATAGTATACAATACTACTAATATACTGGTGGTCAGGCACTGGTCACCACTAGTCACACTGGCAGTGGCACTCCTGCAGCAAAAGTGTGCACTGTTTAATTTTAATATAATATTATTTATCATGTACTCCTGGCTCCTGCTATAACAACCTGCAGTGCTCCCCAGTCTCCCCCACAATTATAAGCTTTATATACAATACATTGATGTGCAGCACACTGGGCTGAGCAGTGCACACAGACTGAGTCACTGTGTGACTGTGTATCGTTTTTTTCAGGCAGAGAACGGATATATTAAATAAAACAAACAACTGCACTGTCTCTGGTGGTCACTGGTCACTGTGGTCGTCAGTCACTAAACTCTGTCTGCACTCTGCACTCTCTTCTAATCTACAGTATCACAGCAATCTCTCTCTCTCTCTCTCTTCTAAATCTAATCTAAATGGAGAGGACGCCAGCCACGTCCTCTCCCTATCAATCTCAATGCACGTGTGAAAATGGCGGCGACGCGCGGCTCCTTATATAGAATCCGAGTCTCGCGAGAATCCGACAGCGTCATGATGACGTTCGGGCGCGCTCGGGTTAACCGAGCAAGGCGGGAAGATCCGAGTCGCTCGGACCCGTGAAAAAAAAAGTGAAGTTCGTGCGGGTTCGGATTCAAAGAAACCGAACCCGCTCATCTCTAATTCCTGATTCCTGTCCTCAGCAGCCTGTAGAAGGAATCAGTATTTGGAAACATTATTAGCAAACTAGTATTTCTGACTCATCATTCGCCGGCTCGCTAGGTAGAGTGGACAGCACTGCAGGGACCTCCTCCAGTGACCTCTCTCTCCCCCTGCTGACCTCTACTCTTCCCCCACTGACCTCTGCTCTCCCCCTGCTGACCTCTTACTGACCCACTGACCTCTCTCCCCCCCCGCTGACCCCTGCTCTCTCCCTGCTGACTTCTCTCTCACCCACTGACCTCTTTCTCCCCCCGCTGACCTCTTCTCTCCCCCCGCTGACCTCTTTTCTCCCCCCGCTGACCTTTTATCTCCCCCCTGCTGACCGTTTCTCCACCCCCACTGACCTCTTCTCTCCCCCCTGACCTCTGTTCTCCCCCCTGCTGACCGTCTCTCTACCCCCATTGACCTCTGTTCTCCCCCCCGGCTGACCTCTGCTCTCTTCCCACCCCCACCTCCGGCTGACCTCTCTCTTGCCCACTAACCTCTTTCTCCCCTGCTGACCTTTTCTCTCCCCCCGCTGACCTCTGTCCTCCCCCTGACCTCTGCTCACCTCCTACTGACCTCTCTCACCCACTGATCTCTTTCCCCGCTGACCTCAGCTCTCCCCCAAAGACCTCTTCTATCCCGCCGCTGTTCTCACTCTTCCCCACTGACCTCTACTTTTCCCCCCACTGACCTCTGCTTTTCCCCCACTGACCTCTGCTTTCCCACCCACTGACCTCTGCTTTCCCACCCACTGACCTCTGCTTTCCCCCCCACTGACCTCTGCTTTTCCCCCACTGACCTCTGCTTTTCCCCCACTGACCTCTGCTTTCCCACCCACTGACCTCTGCTTTCCCACCCACTGACCTCTGCTTTCCCCCCCACTGACCTCTGCTTTTCCCCCACTGACCTCTGCTTTTCCCCCACTGACCTCTGCTTTCCCACCCACTGACCTCTGCTTTCCCACCCACTGACCTCTGCTTTCCCCCCCACTGACCTCTGCTTTTCCCCCACTGACCTCTGCTTCCCCACCCACTGACCTCTGCTTCCCCACCCACTGACCTCTGCTTCCCCCCCCACTGATCTCTGCATTCCACCCCCGGCTGACCTCTGCTCTCCCCCCCCCCCCCCCGGCTGACCTCTGCTCTCCCCTGTCTCAATCTTGTCCTGTCGCAGCAATGGAGACCCCAGACATCGGTCATACAATCCTACTGGGAGCTTGTGTCGCCTGTCTCACTGTTTTCATTCCCAGTACACATTTGTGCGGCATCAAAGCATCACAAACCGGATCATTACAATGTAAAGCACAATATATATTACACACAGATACAGGAATAATATCATGTATGCAGCAGCTATGTCCCTACTATGAAACATATGTCATTGTTTATGATTGTATGAGGCATTTATTACTTATCAGGACTGTGGGTGGGATGCGCTGTCCTCACAAATGCTCTCAAATCGCCGATAACTGCAGCTTGCAGAGATTTGCTGCATTCTCAGTATGCATAAAAGTGGTCTGCAGCGGCTATCTCTGACGCGGAGTGCCGGCACGGCCGTCCCCATATAATGCTATGGGGCCACGATGTAACACCATGCATCAAGCTCCAGAAAGAAAAACTTTGTAGATGGTGTTGCCTATAGATAACGTTGCCAATAGAAGCATATGGGCTTCTTTCCACAAAGTTCTGCTGAGAGGGATTGGCGGGTGTGCATGTGCAGTGGGAAGCCTGAGTTATGAACCCAGAAGTTCTCAGTTCGCAAGAGATAACTGATATCGGAAGTGTAATTATTCATGCATCCAGCGTTAGTAAATGCCGCTATGCATGTGATACTACTCCATCTAGTGGCAACTATTATTCCATGGTCAAAGTCACTTAAATCATATATCTTCCCCATTCAGGTGTTTGGTCAACAACTGAACCTCTTGACCATAGAAATACAGTTTTAGCAGGAATTCTAAAAATTTTGCATACTGAGGATATTCACACCAAATGACTGCAAGGACAAGTGTGCTTTTATATACCCTCGGGTTTCATTTGCTGCGATGAGATTCAAATGATAATCAGTGGGGAAGAAGGCTTGTTAAGGGTTTTTTTCTAGGGGCAATTTGTCCATAAAAATTCAAAGCTTCAAACTCACAATAGTAGCACGTGTAAAGAGACAGCCTGATGGGAATATATATATATATATTTTTATTTATTATTTATTTATTGTGGCAGGAGAGGTACTTTGCCACCTGTAAGCTACACACAGGGTCCTGGGGGTGGATGGGAAGTGTGGATGGACTGGGTTCCATCCATTTGGCCCAGACCAGGTCTTATAGGCTTCTTAGCCCAAGAAGCTGCTTCATCAGCCAGCACCTGGGTGCTGGGTTTAAAGCAGAGTCTCTCCCATGAGTCAGGGCTCCTGAAGGCAGTTAGTGTCCAGGTGATAGGCCTGCTAGGGACAGTGGGATCCAGAGGGCTGGGCCACTAGTGTCAGGATGCCAGGACCTGAAGGGTTCCTGATTAAGTAATAGGGAGTGAGGCAGGGCCTAACCTCCCTGGTTGTTTATACTAAAGACAGTGATCTTTGTTTTATGTATATCTTTGTTTTTGAGCTACCTGAATAAAAGGTATTTGTTGGTTTTGCACAAGCCTGGAGTCGGTCGTTGGTGTAATTTTTGTAGCAGAGCACATTCTAGCAAGTCTCCTGTTACAATGTATATATTTATTCTAATTTGCTACCAAAAGAAAATCCAATCTTCCCTGTAAAGAAGGATATAAAGGTAACACATATTACCGGTACTTATAGATCTGCCTGGTTACGAACTGATCAACCAAATGGATGGGCTTACTGCGCCATGTTGGAACAGTATTTATGGGGTTTCGACATTCGCCAGCAACCTACTGTCACTGGCAACTCCCGTGGGTGCTACTCAATGACTGTGGGGTACAGTGTACCCCTAGCTGTGCCAGAATATCAGTGTCACTGCCAGGCTCCTTCACACGTCTGTGGAACCACTAACACTTCTGAGCAGCGAGTATAGCTGGATGCAGCACATCTATACTATTATAGCTGGTTGCAGCACATATATAGTATTAGTGCTGGTTGCAGAACATCTATAGCATAGCAGCGCTGGTTGCAGTACATTTATAGTATTATAGCTGTTTGTAGCACATCTATAGCATAGCTGATTGCAGCACATTTATAGTATAGCTGATTGCAGCACATTTATAACATAGCTGTTTGCAGCACATCTATAGCATAGCTCAGTGGTTCACAAACTATTTTTTAATCACGGCGCCCTAGAGAATCAGAATTTGTTTCACGGAGCCCCTAGGCCAAAAGTTTCTTATTCAGAAATTTTGAAAGAAATATTAAATGAAGTATATTGTATTTATATGTCATCCCTAGGGTCAGTTATGTGGTGAGGGACAAGATTTCCTTCTGTTTGTCCACATATGTTATGATTGGCAGCCACCAGTCCCGGTTTTGGCTATAACATTGACCATAAAAAAATAGGAATTTAATTCCTTTTCTCGTAGTCCGTAGTGGATACTGGGGAACTGTACTTTAGTACCATGGGGTATAGATCAGATCCACTGGAGCCTGGCACTTTAAAACGGTTAGTGTGTGTATGTGTGTGCTGGCTCCTCCCCTCTATGCCCCTCCTACCAGACTCAGTCTAGGAAACTGTGCCCGAGGAGATGGACATACCATGAGAGAAGAAAACGGATACATCAGCGGTGAGGCAACAAGACAACACACAACCATAACCAAAAAAAGGAGGGCGCTAACCAGAACAGAGGATAGCAACACCAACCTAACTAGGATAGCAAAGCTACCCAATAACGTAAGGGGACTGCAACGGCGGGCCAACCAAACACTAACCCAGTATCCACTACGGACTACGAGAAAAGGAATTACCGGTAGGTATTAAATTCCTATTTTCTCTTACGTCCTAGTGGATACTGGGGAACTGTACTTTAGTACCATGGGGAAGTCCCAAAGCTCCCAAACGGGTGGGAGAGTGCTGAGACCCCTGCAAAACCGCCTGACCAAATGGAAGGTCATCCTTGGCCAAAGTATCAAACCTACAGAACTTAACAAAAGTGTTCGAACCAGACCAAGTAGCAGCTCGGCACAACTGTAAGGACGAGACACTCCAGGCAGCTGCCCAGGACGAGCCCACAGATCTCATTGAGTGGGCCTGAACAGACGTTGGCAAAGGCAGAGCCGCTGAAGTATAGGCTTGTTGAATGGTCAACCTGAGACAAAGAGCAATAGATTACTTAGAAGCCAGACGACCAATCTTGGTGGCATCATAAAGGACAAACAGCAAATCAGATTTTCGATGACGAGCAGTCCTCTTGACACACATCTTCAGAGCCCTCACCACATCCAAGGACTCTGGGCCAAAGGAAGCGTCAGACACCACTGGAACCACAATGGGTTTATTCATGTGAAAAGCTGACACCACTTTCGGCAAAAACTATGGCCGGGTCCTGAGTTCCGCCCTATCTTCATGAAAAATCAAAAATGAGCTTACAGGATAAGGCCCCCAATTCAGAGACATGTCTGGCAGACGCCAATGCTAGTAACATCACAGTCTTCCAGGGAAGGAAATGAAGGAAGGAAATGAAGGAAATGAAGGAAATGAAGGAAATGAAGGAAAGAAGGAAAGAAGGAAAGAAGGAAAGAAGGAAAGGAAAGGAAAGGAAATGAAAAACTCCTTTCAGGAAGATCTGTACTTCTGGCAATAGAGCAAGCTGTTTCTGGAAGAAAATAGAGAGCACCGAAATCTGCACTTTGATGGAGCCTAAACGTAGGCCCATATCCACTCCCGCTTGCAGGAAAAGTAGAAAGCGACCAATTCTAAATTCCACGGGAGAAACCTTTCTACTTTCACACCATGAAACATACTTTTTCCAGAAATGATGATAATGTTTTGACGTAACCATCTTCCTGGCCTGGACCATAGTGGAAATAACCCTGGAGGAAAGACCTTTTCTGGCTAGAATCTTCATCTTAACTTCCAAGCCGTCAAACGTAGCTGCTGTAAGTCTGGATAGACGAACGGACCTTGCTGAAGAAGATCCTTTTCGAAGCAGCAGAGGGCAGGAATATTCTAGAGCCATGGTTAGGAGGTCCGAATACCACACTCGTCGAGGCCAATCCGGGGCAATTAGAATTGCTTGAACGCCTTCCCTTCTTAGTCTTTTTAGAACCCTTGGGATTAGCAGTAATGGAGGGAACAGGTACACAAACTGGTACGTCCATGGTGTTGTTAGTGCATCCACTGCTACAGCCTGCAGATCCCTCGTTCTGGAACAGTAATGGTGTAGCTTATTGTTGAGATAAGAAGCCATCAGATCTATCTGCAGACAGCCCTACCGGTGAATCAACTGTTGAAAAACCTGCGGATGTAGGCACCATTCCCCATGATGGAGGTCGTGTCTGCTGAGGAAGTCTGCTTCCCAGTTGTCCACTCCTGGAATGAAAATGGCTGAGATGGCCTTTGTGTTGGCCTCCACCCAGAAGAGCATCTTTGACACTTCTCGCATTGCCGCTTTGATTCTTGTTCCTCCTTGTCGATTTATGTACGCTACTGCCGTGGCGTTGTCCGATTGAACCTGGATCGCTTGATCCCTCAGGAGATGGGTGTCACGATCCGGGTATCTGGACGCCATTTCTTACCCATCAGATGCCTCCTAAGGCTGGCTCAGCGCTCCAGGACCGGATCCCATCTGTTATCCTGATGTGTACATTCCTGTATCCTCTCCTGTCACTCTGGGACGCTGTCACAGTAAACGCCATATTACACCTGGCATGGCGTCTCCCGCGGCCTCCGCCGCCGTCCCTGAACTTCTGCATGCAGAGTGTCTGAGTGGCGATTACGTCAGCCGCGGCCTCCGCTGTGTCCGCGTGGTTGGATGTGCATCTGTCAGCCTGGCGCCTCCTGTCTCCGGTGGCCGGCGCCGCCATTACTGTTTTCATTACCACATGGATTACAAACCAAACTTCCCTCCAAGTGTCTGCATGGGCGCAGCCATCTTGGATTCTGTCAGCTGATCATTTCCACCAATCTGTTCTCAGTATTGATAATCTGCATAATTGCCTAGCCAATCCCTTCCTTGCTGCAGGTATAAATACACTGTGCCTGAGCAAGGAAGGCGTCAGTGCTTTGGTTGTCAAACCTAGTTCCTGTTTGTCTCTCTCCTGTGATTGTCTTCCAGGTTCCAGCTCCTGTCTCAAGACTTCCACCCTAGAGACCCGCACCAGCATTCCACCTGCGGTGTAGCCTGACTCTCCAATCCATTGTGGATTCATCTGTTTCCAGCTACAACATTACCTGCTTCCAGCTCAGCTTCCAGCAGAGTACAGCTTCCCTTAAAGGGCGGTGTCCTTTCTACACTTTACCACTCTCCACCGGTATTATTATTTCTCCGCTCTCAAGTTCTACATTTCAGTTCATATTTCATCGCTCCCAAGTTCATTTATTATTTAACTGGTTCCAGCCAGTATCCACTCCGTGCTAACAACAGTCTGGTTCCAGCCAGTATCCACAGCAGCTGTTTTATCTTCAGCAACCCAGCTTTTCCTGGAACACCAGCTGGCACAATCCTGGGTTATCTCCATTGCTACAGTCGGGCCTGGTAAGGACTTTCCATCTAGAAGATCATAAGAACTATCTCACACTACCAGTGCCCTGTGGCTCCTGCCATCCTGTAGTACCCAGGAACTGTATTTATTCTTTGCTGACTTTTACGTTTTCTTTTACTGCTGCTGTGTTGCGGAGTTGTCATAATAAACATCATTGACTTTTATCCAAGTTGTCGTGGTCACGCCTTCGGGCAGTTATTATTCATGTTACTTACATGTCCAGGGGTCTGATACAACCTCCCAGGTTCCGGTACATCTCAGCCCCTACAACTGAGGCTGCCTCCCGTCAGCTCAGGCCCTCAGTTGTGACAATGGGAAGCTTGCAGAAGGGCATTGTAAATTGCCCTGAGTTCCAGGATCTTTATCGGCAAAGCAGATTCCTGACTTGACAATATCCCATTGAACTGGACCCCTTGGGTCCCAGCCCCCCATCCTCGGAGGCTGGCATCCGTTGTCAGTAGAATCCATGAGTGGATACTGAAATTCCTGCCTTCGACCAGGTGAGGGACTTGTAGCCACCATAATAGAGAAATCTGGGCTTTTGGAGATAAGGTCATTTCCTGATGCATGTAAAGGTGAGACCCTGACCATTTGTCCAGCAATCCAGCTGAAATCGCCGGGCATGAAACCTGCCGTATTGGATTGCCTCGTAAGCAGCTACCATCATGCCCAGCAAGCGTATGCGAAGATGTATTGATACCCTGCGAGGACGGAGTAATGAGCGGACCATAGCTTGGTTAGTCAAGGTCTTGTCCATCGGAAGAAACACCTTTTGAGACACTGTATCCAGTATCATTCCCAGGAACTGAAGTTGTTGGGCCGGATCTGGGTGGGATTTCTTAAAATTTAAGATCCACCCATGATCCGTAATTAGGCGAGTCATCAGATCGATGCTGTGCAGTAGATGGTCCCTGGACTTAGCCTTTATCAGAAGATCATCCAAGTAGGGGACTATGTTAACTCCCATCATGCGCAGTTGCAGCATCATCTACGCCATGACCTTGGTGAAGAGCTGTGGAGAGGCCAAAGGGTAAGGCCTGAAACTGGAAATGGTTGTCCAATATTGCGAACCTGAGGTAAGCCTGATGAGGGGGCCACATGGGAATGTGCAGGTAAGCATCCTTGACATCCAGGGATTCCAGGAATTCCCCCTCCTTCAGACCGAACACCACTGCCCGCAGGGATTCCATCTTGAATTTGAACACCCATAGATATGGGTTTTAGGGACTTCAGGTTCAAGATGGGTTGCATCGAAACGTCTGGTTTTGGAACGACAAAAAGACTGGAGTAAAAACCCCTGTTGCATAACGGAGGAGGTACCGGAACCACCACTCCCATCTGCAAACGTTTTTGAATAGCCTCTTGCAAGGTAACTTTTGCTGCGGGTAAAGCTGGTAAGCCAGACTTAAAAAATCTGTGAGGAGGAAGATACTATAAACACAGGTCGAACCCGGGATTCGAATCAGTGACCCTGACATCACTGTCAGCAGGGTATGTCACTGTGGGCAGGACACTTAACCACTAGGCTATGGAGCCTGCCTTGCTTGAAATTCCAGCCGGTATCCCTGGGAAGTGGGGTCCCTCACCCAAGGATCCCGGCAGGACTTCGCCTACACGTTGGCGAAGTGTTGAAGGCGAGCACCTACCTGAAAGTCGCCTTGCTGCTGGGGCCAACCGTCACGTGGAAGGCTTAGTGGCAAGGGATCATGTGGTCTGGTCCAGGGATGCAGCAGCTGCAGGTTTATGGGACTTACCACGAGATTTTCTAGGAGTAGTGGAGACCTTGCCACATAAAAGGACTGCAAGGAGGGTCCCGTGGAAGAACGTCTAGCAGGTGGCTGAATGAAAAAATATATATATATATACACTTCGCGCGCCCTGTTGATGAAAAGGCTGCAGGATTCAGACGTGGATCTCACCAATCCACAAATATATAGAACAATGGAAAGAAGGATTCCTGCGCACTTTTCTAAAGGTACCTTAGAATATAGATCTTAAATGTCCAACAATAAATATAGTCAATTAGCATATAGTTCCAATAGGAAAAACCTTTTCGGTATATCCAGCCAGGCGATCGATGATATAGGTCACTTCTCTCACAATAACTTTTTCTGGTTCCTTCAGTTCAGATGAAGCATCCACACGGTCACTATTCCACCTTTGTTGTTATCAACCTCTTTGGGTGAATTTATGCAAAACATAAAAGGTGGAGAGACCAAAGTGTATACCATCAACTTTTATTAATTAAAAAAATATTCAGACATGCGTACCAAATATCACCTTCTAGGGAAGGCACAAAACAAAGCATGCTAGCAGGTGGTGCAGCCGATGGCAGGTAGGTAGACTTACCCACCGTTGCCTGGGAGATCCATTTATTTAACTCATCTCCAAACAAGGCATCACCTGCAAAGGGAAATTTCTACACCCATTTTGGAATCAGCGTCTGCTGACCATTGACGTAACCACAGAGTTGTGCGGGTCAAAACCGCCATAGCAGTAGTGCAGCCATTTATCTTACACAATTCTTTTATAGCTTCGCTCATAAAATTTGCAGCATCCTGTATGTGTTGCAGCAGAGTAATGACCCCATCCTGGGGCAGGGAGTCTAATCCATTAATATTATCAGACTTGACTACTACACTTACACTTGATTACTGCCCTTGAAATCCAACCATAAACTATTGTGGGGCGATGTGCTATGCCGGCTGTCGTATATATATTGCCTTTAGAGTGGTCTCAATCTCACGGTCAGCAGGATCTTTTAGGGCTATAGCCCCTGGTACCAGCAGTACCAATTTTCTAGACAGTCTGGACACAGACGTATCGACTGATGGGGGGTTTTCCCATTCCTTCCTGTCATCAGCGGGGAGGGGAAAGAAAGATAAAAATCTCTGAGGAGTTTTTAATTTTTTGTCAGGGTTCACCCATGCCTCCCTGGCCAGGGAGTTTAATTCCTTAGACACAGGAAACGTGGCTGAGGTCTTGGGTTTAACATCGTTAAAGTACAACTCTTCATCTGGTTCTGCCTCCTGATCGGGTATGTGAAGAACCTCTCTTACAGCATAAATGAGGGCCTCCACTCCTGGGGGACAGAGAGCTGTCCTCATCCATATCATCAGTGTCATCTACATCAGGCTGGTCAGAATCAGACTGGAGCACCTGTGGCAGTGAGCGTTTATGTGAAACCAACAGAGGGGGCGGAGAAGCCTTCCAGGTCTCTGCTGCTTTAGCCATACAATCAACAGACTGTTTCAACACCTGTCTCTTCTTCTTAGCTGCAGCTAGTTCTGAATTCACATTGTGAATCATGCTCTTAAAAGTATCTAGCCAGTCAGGTGCCTGTGAACTGTGTCCCTGTGGAGATACGGAGCACTGTTCACACATGAGGGACCCCGCAGAAGAAGGGGTAGAGTTACCAGCAGTACACATAACCATGTCAACAGACATATTGAACACAATCATAATGCAGCGAAAACCCACTGAAAACACCTCCCACAGACCCTACACAGCCCCTGGAGTGACACAGAGAAACGGAGACCAGCACACAATCTCAGCAGCGCAGTGTGTAAAAGTATGTGTATCACCTTAACTATGTGCAGCGGCGCTACTGCTGATGTGCTCCCCCCATGCTATGACGCCCCCCGGTACCAGTACAGAGTCTGGAACGGCGTGGGTCTGTGGAGGAGCACCGTGCATGCAGCCTTTTGTGATCCGCAGCAGCAGGAAATGGCGCCTTCCCGTCTCTGGTGCTGCTCTCCGGGAAGCCCCGCCCTCGTAATGGCGCACGGTCCCACTTAGTTTTTTATACTGGCTGAAAGGATTATACACAGTAAACGCAATGCCTACTGATAGTGAGCACCCTGTGGAGCATAAAGCCCTGTTGAGCCAGTGTAGTCCGCGGCGGGCACTGCAGCTTGTGGCCCGCGACCGCCGCGTGACATGCCGCCAAAGCGCACTGGGGACCCGCTAACCGGGACCCCAGTGTTAACACTCACCGCACCTGCGACTCTTCGGCATCTGCTAGAGGGTGGCGGCTAGCTGCTGGCGTGGGCACACACAGTAATGGTGTGTGATCAGCACCTCAGGAGCTCAGTGTCCTGTCAGCTGGGATAACGAACCATTAACCCTCAGGAGGTTGGTTCTGTCCCCCCTCTAAGTCCCACGAAGCAGGTAGACTGGTTGCCAACCAGCACTACCTGAAAATAAATAACTAAAATAAAAAATAAAGGAAACTGGAGCTCCAGAGAAATGCTCCCGGCTCCTTGGGCACATTTTTCTAAACTGGGTCTGGTAGGAGGGGCATAGAAGGGAGGAGCCAACACACACACACACACACACACACACACACACACACACACACTAAAGGTTTTAAAGTGCCAGGCTCCAGTGGACCCGATCTATACCCCATGGTACTAAAGTACAGTTCCCCAGTATCCACTAGGATGAAGAGAAATAATGTAATTGGTCTGACCACCCACCCAAGCCACCCCTGCAAAGGTGTCATGACACACAGTTTGAGAACCACTGGCATAGCTGTTTGCCGCACATCTATAGCATACCTGGTTGCAGCACAGGACATCTATAGCATACCTGGTTGCAGCACATCTATAGCATACCTGGTTGCAGCACAGGACATCTATAGCATACCTGGTTGCAGCACATCTATAGCATACCTGGTTGCAGCACAGGACCTCTATAGCATACCTGGTTGCAGCACATCTATAGCATACCTGGTTGCAGCACAGGACATCTATAGCATACCTGGTTGCAGCACATCTATAGCATACCTGGTTGCAGCACAGGACATCTATAGCATACCTGATTGCAGCACATCTGTAGCATAGCTGGTTGCAGCACAGGACATCTATAGCATACCTGGTTGCAGCACATCTATAGCATAGCTGGTTGCAGCACAGGACATCTATAGCATACCTGGTTGCAGCACAGAACATCTATAGCATACCTGGTTGCAGCACATCTATAGCATACCTGGTTGCAGCACAGGACATCTATAGCATACCTGGTTGCAGCACATCTATAGCATACCTGGTTGCAGCACAGGACCTCTATAGCATACCTGGTTGCAGCACATCTATAGCATACCTGGTTGCAGCACAGGACATCTATAGCATACCTGGTTGCAGCACATCTATAGCATACCTGGTTGCAGCACAGGACATCTATAGCATACCTGGTTGCAGCACATCTGTAGCATAGCTGGTTGCAGCACAGGACATCTATAGCATACCTGGTTGCAGCACATCTATAGCATAGCTGGTTGCAGCACAGGACATCTATAGCATACCTGGTTGCAGCACAGAACATCTATAGCATACCTGGTTGCAGCACATCTATAGCATAGCTGGTTGCAGCACATCTATAGCATAGCTGGTTGCAGCACATGACATCTAGAGCATACCTGGTTGCAGCACATCTATAGCATAGCTGGTTGCAGCACATTTATAGTATTATCGCTGGATGCGGCACATCTATAGCATAGCTGGATGTAGCACATCTATAGTATAGATGGTTGCAGCACATATATAGTATTATAGCTGGTTGCAGCACATGACATCTATTGTATAGCTGGATGCAGCACATCTATAGTATAGCGGGTTTCAGCACATCTACTATATATAAATAGCTGATTGCAGCACATGACATCAGTTGTATAGCTGGATGCAGCACATCTACTGTATAGCTGCTTGCAGCACATATATAGTATTATAGCTATATGCAGTACATCTATAGTATATCGGGTTTTAGCACATCTATAGTATAGCTGGTTGCAGTACATGACATCAATTGTATAGCTGGAAGCAGCACATCTATAGTATAGCTGGTTGCAGCACATCTACAATATTATAGCTGGATGCAGCACATCTATAGTATATCGGGTTTTAGCACATCTATAGTATAGCTGGTTGCAGTACATGACATCAATTGTATAGCTGGAAGCAGCACATCTATAGTATAGCTGGTTGCAGCACATCTACAATATTATAGCTGGATGCAGCACATCTATAGTATATCGGGTTTTAGCACATCTATAGTATAGCTGGTTGCAGTACATGACATCAATTGTATAGCTGGAAGCAGCACATCTATAGTATGGCTGGCTGCAGCACATCTATAGTATAATAGCTGGATGCAGCACATCTATAGTATAGCTGGCTGCAGCACATCTATAGTAGTATAGCTGGATGCAGCACATCTATAGTATTATAGCTGGATGCAGCACATCTATAGTATAGCTGGATGCAGCACATCCAGAATCCATTTCAAGCTTCTCACACTCACTTACAAAGCCCTCACCCACTCCTCTCCCATCTACATCTCTGACATTATCTCCCTTTACTCTCCCACCCGTCCTCTTTGCTCCGCTAATGCACGCCACCTCTCCTGCCTACGGATTACTTCCTCCCACTCCTACCTCCAAGATCTCTCACATGCTGCACCACTTCTCTGGAATTCCCTACCTCTCCCCCTCAGACTCTCCACCTCTCTACAAAACTTCAAACGGGTTTACAAGACCCACTTCTTCACCAAACCCAGCCAAATCTCATCCTAAACCTCTGTTCCACGCTCTCTATGTACCCTGTCTGTGTCACCCCTGTCTGTCTGCCCCTCCCCTTTAGAATGTAAGCTCTCACGAATAGGCCCCTCTTCCCTCATGTGCTTATCCCTTTTCTTACTCTTCAAATCCAGCAGTATTCTGCCACCTGGTACTTATTCCAGTATCATCTGCTGATGTAGTTATGTCTATAAAACCTGTACTTGTCCTATATTGTCGTTAACTGTAAGTTGCTGTTTTCCTGTTTTGATTATTTGTTTATGTACTCTAATTGGGTGCTGCAGAACCCTTGTGGCGCCATATAAATAAAGGATGATAATAATAATCTATAGTATGCAGCACATCTATTATATAGCTGGATGCAGCACATCTACAGTATAGCTGGATGCAGCACATCTATAGTATAGCTGGATGCAGCACATCTATAGTATAGCTGGATGCAGCACACCTATAGTATAGCTGGATGCAGCACATCTATAGTATAGCTGGATGCAGCACACCTATAGTATAGCTGGATGCAGCACATCTATAGTATAGCTGGATGCAGCACACCTATAGTATAGCTGGATGCAGCACATCTATAGTATAGCTGGATGCAGCACACCTATAGTATAGCTGGATGCAGCACATCTATAGTATAGCTGGATGCAGCACACCTATAGTATAGCTGGATGCAGGGCCGGTTCTGGCGCTCTGAGCGCCCCGGGCGGCAATAGGGGGCGTGGCTTCGTACAGGGGTGTGGTCATTTACGCCCCCTGTACAGACTGAAATGATGTGCGGTGCGCGATGACGTTATCGCGCACCGCACAGGAAAGGTCCTCTCCACGAAGGGAAACTAGACGCGTACGCGTCTACTTTCCCTTCACAGCGGCAGCGGGGGGGCAGCGGGCAGCGGCAGCAGGTGGGCAGCGGGGGGCACACAGCAGCAGCGGATCTTGCCCTGGTGCGGCGCCCTCCGGATGGTTCCCTGCGCCCTCCGGAAGGCGGCGCCCCGGATAAAAATCCTGCTTGCCCGTGGCAAGATCCACTACTGGCTGGATGCAGCAAACCTATAGTATAGCTGAATGCAGCACATCTATAGTATAGCTGGATGCAGTACATCTATAGTATAAATAAAGGATGATAATAATAATCTATAGTATGCAGCACATCTATAATATAGCTGGATGCAGCACATCTATAGTATAGCTGGATGCAGCACATCTATAGTATAACTGGATGCAGCACATCTATAGTATAGCTGGATGCAGCACATCTATAGTATAGCTGGATGCAGCACATCTATAGTATAGCTGGATGCAGCACATCTATAGTATAACTGGATGCAGCACATCTATAGTATAGCTGAATGCAGCACACCTATAGTATAGCTGGATGCAGCACACCTATAGTATAGCTGGATGCAGCACATCTATAGCATGGAATCACAAGGCCTGGCAACAGATTCATAATCCTCATTCACTTCAATACACTTGTGTCTTTAGCTGGCGACCTACCCTTCTTCTAGCTCTACATAACCTCACCCTGTTCCTGCACAAACATTTCCCCACACTCCCGCCCACTGGCTGATGCAGCATCATTTCCCCACACTCCCGCCCGCTGGCTGATGCAGCCTCATTTCCCCACACTCCCGCCCGCTGGCTGATGCAGCCTCATTTCCCCACACTACCGCCCGCTGGCTGATGCAGCATCATTTCCCCACACTCCCGCCCGCTGGCTGATGCAGCCTCATTTCCCCACACTACCGCCCGCTGGCTGATGCAGCATCATTTCCCCACACTCCCGCCCGCTGGCTGATGCAGCATCATTTCCCCACACTCCCGCCCGCTGGCTGATGCAGCATAATTTCCCCACACTCCCGCCCGCTGGCTGATGCAGCCTCATTTCCCCACACTACCGCCCGCTGGCTGATGCAGCATCATTTCCCCACACTCCCGCCCGCTGGCTGATGCAGCATCATTTTCCCACACTCCCGCCCGCTGGCTGATGCAGCATCATTTCCCCACACTTCCACCCGCTGGCTGATGCAGCATCATTTCCCCACACTCCCACCCGCTGGCTGATGCAGCATCATTTCCCCACACTCCCACCCGCTGATGCAGCATAATTTCCCCACACTCCCGCCCGCTGGCTGATGCAGCATAATTTCCCCACACTCCCGCCCGCTGGCTGATGCAGCATCATTTCCCCACACTCCTGCCCGCTGGCTGATGCAGCATCATTTCCCCACATTCCCGCCCGCTGGCTGATGCAGCATCATTTCCCCACACTCCCGCCCGCTGGCTGATGCAGCATCATTTCCCCACACTCCCGCCCGCTGGCTGATGCAGCATCATTTCCCCACACTCCAGCCCGCTGGCTGATGCAGCATCATTTCCCCACACTCCCGCCCGCTGGCTGATGCAGCATAATTTCCCCACACTCCCACCCGCTGGCTGATGCAGCATAATTTCCCCACTCCCGCCCGCTGGCTGATGCAGCATCATTTCCCCACACTCCCGCCCGCTGGCTGATGCAGCATCATTTCCCCACATTCCCGCCCGCTGGCTGATGCAGCATCATTTCCCCACACTCCCGCCCGCTGAAGCAGCATCATTTCCCCACACTCCCGCCCGCTGGCTGATGCAGCATCATTTCGGAATATGCTGTGCTATATAACAAACTGTAAATAAAAAGAAATATTAATACATATTAATTAGCTCAGACCAAGATGTTGGCGCTACTTGGATAAGTACTTTCACTTGTGCACATAGAGAAGCAGTGTTTTTGTGGTATGGCCCTTAACAAGAATTTACCTGATAATTGAATATTTTTTTCACTCTGTACTTTTTGTACATGGAGTCTGGGTGAGCGGCCGAAATACAGATCTTTCATTTTCCAAACTCCCTGCATGCACATTACCCAGGGGCGGGACAGTGCACTGTCAGACCCCTTCATGTCCAGGCCCCTTATACCACTGGGCCCCACCCACCTCACCTCCAGGCCTCTTATACCACTGGGCCCTACTCACCTCCAGGCCCCCTATATCACTAGGCCCCATTCACCTCACCTACCGGACTCCTATACCACTGGGTCCTTCTTACCTCCAGGCCCCCTATATCACTGGGCCACACTCCCCTCAATTCCAGGCCTCCTACACCACTGGGCCCCACTCACCTCACCTCCAGGCCTCCTATACCACTGGGCCCTACTCACCTCACCTCCAAGCCTCCTATACCACTGGGCCCTACTCGCCTCACCTCCAGGCCTCCTATACCATTGGACCTACTCACTTCCAGGACCACTATACCATTGGTCCCCACTCACCTCACCTCCTGGCCCCCCATACCTCTGGGTCCCACTCACCTCACCTCCAGGCCCACTCATCTCCAGGCCCCTTATACAACTGGGCCCCCTCACCTCACCACCAGGCCCCCTCATCTCCAGGTCCTCCATACCTCTGGGCCCCACTCACCTCATCTCCAGTTCCCCTTGCCTCAGGGTGCCCCTCAATTCTAGGTCCTTCTCACATTTTAGGAAATTCTATCCTTTCTTATTGCTGTATATAATATAGTGTATATCATATACCATATAGTGTATATCATATAACATATAGTGTATATCATATAACATATAGTGTATATCATATACCATATAGTGTATATCATATACCATATAGTGTATATCATATAACATATAGTGTATATCATATACCATATAGTGCATAGCGGCAATAAGAAATAATTTTTCGGGGGACTGTATAAATATACATTGTAGGGACATGTCCCACTATCACTTTGCTTATAGGGTCAGACGCAGGGTTGTTATGGCTCAGACTCCCTCATTGGACCACGCAGCTGCAAGCGTTGGATAAAGGAGGGGATTCTTCATATCCTACTCCCGAAGATTTTGCACAAATGCCGCCCATTGGCTACAACGGCTAACGCTGTCTAAAGATTGCGCCATCTCTCAGGGACAGAAAGCGATGCTGCTTAGAGCTTGGTACATGTCCCAGTTTAGCCGCCCCTATACGAGGTCCCCCCTATAAGCGCTGGGGACCGCGTCAGTTATCAGTGACCTCTTCATACATTGCTGGGATACCACTAATACGCAGCCTCGTTGTGTTATAGACTCACATTGAGAATTGTTGCCTCTGATTTGGCTGCAGAAATGACAGAGAAATCATTTTCCACCCTATAAAGATCCTGAGCTGCGCACTCGTTCGCAGGGTCCCGCAGCCGCCGCACTACTGACATGCTGCGAAGTTGGGGGGGGGTAAAGCGGGGCGGTAATGAAAACAGTCGCAGATTACCTGTTTGAGGGTTTTTGCTGCCCATTCCGATTACGCTTAAACTTCCTGAGATGGGCGATGACTGCGACCGATGGTCGCCATGGTGATCCGCTGCCGCTTTGTTGGACGCAGCACTCACATTTGTCATGTCGGCGTCTTGTGTGTTGACACGCTTCCTGCGACATTGGCATAATTTACTGTGATATTATGAATAAAAGCGCACAGTAAACGGGAAGCGTATAAATGAATGAATGCGACGGTATTCCTGTGGTAGCGGGACGGGCAGTATCCGCCATGCGCATTTATTATTATTGTTATTTATATAGCGCCGCCAATGACGCAGACTGTTTATCAGTCACGTAGTCCTTGCCGCAGTGGAGCGTACAGTCTATGATTCAGAGTTGTACGCAGTGGTGATACTTGCGGAGGTGAGCCGTCACTGGTCGCACTGCGCGCGCGGAAGGTACCGTAGAGATGCCGCTCGCAGTGAGGATTTATTTGCAAAGTGATTGGTGGCCAGGGTGCGTTTGCAGGAGGTAACGGAGATTGTCAACAATAACGCAGACGTGTCATAACCGTTTTACAACTGCGATCCTGTACGTAGAAGACACGGGGCCAGAATCTCCGTCCCCGTGGGCATTCTACTCGGCCATACGGTAACCGATTATCGGAGGATCTGCGATTGTCGCTGCGTGTTGTTCACGCTGGGATCTGCAAGCTGCCGGTGGTCGTCCTTATAGAGCAGAGGTCCTCAAACTTGGTCCTCGGAGGCACACACAGTGCATGTTTTGCAGGTAACCCAGCAGGTGCACAGGTGTATTAATTACTCACTGACACATTTTAAAAGGTCCACAGGTGGAGCTAATTATTTCACTTGTGATTCTGTGAGGAGACCTGCAAAACATGCACTGTGTGGGCCCCCGAGGACAGAGTTTGAGGACCTCTGCTATAGAGCATCAGCGCGTAACTCTGCATACAAACTCAGCCCGACATTCCCCGGACACACACATACACACTCGGGATAGTGTAGTCAGCAACCAGTATGCTACTGGAGTGTGGGAGGAAACTGGAACACCTGGAGCAAACCCAGGGAGAACCCAGGGAGAACATACAAACTCTGCACAGATAGGGTCTGGATAGAATCGCACCCCTGACCCCAGCATTGACCCCTGATCCTTCCAGCTGGACCACATATGGTGTGAACAGATTGATTTCCTGGTAGAGGGGGGGGTGGGGTCCCCAAATCCATGATATAGGAATGAATGTACTAATAATAAGACAATGAGATATTTCCTCTGTATAGCGCCTTCCATGTTAGATAGCTACACATAGTAATGACAGACCCCGGGCCCAGGCACCATACAGTCAGAGTACCCCTAACGCCTGCTTCCACGTTCAGGACACACATCAATATCACATTATAAACATGTACAGTGCATAGAAGACAGTGATACAGAAAGCAATACTGGCTACGTGTCCATGCCAGCTCACACCCCAAATCACCCTACACCAGGGACCCCACACACAACGTGATGTCCACAGACGGCCCCAGCACTGACCTTGGCACCATCTTACTGCACAGGGGGTGTGTAGCCCCTTCCACCACTGCCCGCAAGAGGAGGGCCCTGCCTGTCACACGTGTGTCTGATAAAAACCACATTATTAATAGTGAGAGGCAATTATCCCTAGGCCCGGCAGACGCAGCCTGAGACTCCGGGAAATAAGACGGGCAGCTGTGCATGAATGAAGATAACCCTAATTTCATGTCACAGGTGACAGCAGACCTGGGTGACCCCCCCCTGGTGCGCCTGGATGACAGAGGCCTGGGAGCCTGGCAGGGGATAACGCAGACACGACTCATAGAATGAGGGAGATATCCCCTGTGAGGCTGGACCACACTCACCGTGCATCTGATGATCACTGGAGGGGCTGCAGCACAATATAAGGCCAAGAGGCTGGGAATGCAGGGATGCTGGGAGCAGGTGCATGCAGCAAGGCTGGACCAGCCTGCGGCATCCTCTCCATCCTCACTTACCCTCTCTGGCTTTCAGCAGGACCGTGTTAGCCACAATATTTTCCAGCTCCATTGACAGGCTCTGTGTGCAAGGTAGCAATGCAGCAGCTGAGGAGGCGACAGGAGGGGATGGGAGTGAGATGGGAGGGGGAGCCGGGGAAGGAGGAGGGAGTGAGGAGAAGACAGGAGGGGGGGGTGTGAGGTGAGACAGGGGTGCACACTACATACTACATGCAGCCATGTATGGTGAGTGGGTGACAGGAGGAGGCGGCAGCGGTGTCTGAGGGGACATCCAGCCGTGCATCACACACTGTGCCCCTCTCAGTACATCCCGTCCTGCCACTATGGTGCCATGTTCCCTGCATCTGCCAGGCTGGTCACACAGTGTGCTGGTGAGGTGTCAGGGCGCCCCCCGCTGGCCGCCTCATCCCTGTCACTCTGCCTGACACTCATGTGTCACAAAGTACCAGCACGGAACATCCGTTTCCAGGCAGCAGAATGATGGCACGTACAGTGTACCATTATATATATCTCTGTATACAGAACATCGCTTCAGTGTCTAGCACTACAAGGACAAAGAATTCCCTGTGGTAGGGGACCACGGATATTACAAGTCACTCAGCAATTCTGTGGCCTGTACAATTACACATACAGTATAACAATATATATATATATATATATATATATATAGAGAGAGAGATACATACATACATACATATATATATATATATATATATATATACAGAACATCACTTCAGTGTCCATCACTACAAGGACAACGGCATTCCCTGTGGTAGGAGACCACGGATATTACAAGTCACTCAGTAATTCTGTGGCCTGTACAATTACACATACAGCCTTATGCATTATATATGGTGACCTATCAGTATGGAATGCATTGTTCCTGATATAACCAGCAATATCAGTTATATCATATTAATGCAGGTCATATTATTATTATTATTATATACATCATAGGACAAGTACAGTGTAAGTAACACTGACATAAGTACCGGGCAGCAGAAAACCGCGGGATTAGGTACCGTCAAGGATGTTGAAGTAAGAAAAGGATAAAGGATGTCAGGGTTGAGAGCAGGGGTGTAACTAGAACTTTGGGGGCCCCATAGCAAAATCTTGAAAGCCCCCCCACACACCATTGTCAATACAATGACCCTTACGGGAGCAGGAAAGAGAGAGAGAGAGAGTGAGGGGAGCGAGCAAGAGTGTTAGGGTAGGAGGGAGGGAGAGAGAAAGAAAGAGAAAAAGAGGGGCGCAAAAGAGAGTGAGAGTGTCAGGGAGAGAGGAGGAGAGAGAACGAGAGAGAGAGGGTGTAAGGGAGGGAGAGAGAGTGATAGTGTCAGGGAGAGAGAGAGAGAACGAGAGGGTGTAAGGGAGAGAGTGGGAGAGAGAACGAGAAAGAGAGGGTGTAAGGGAGGGAGAGAGAGTGTCAGAGAGGGAGAAAGAGTGATAGTGTCAGGGAGAGAATGAGAGAGATAGAGAGGGTATAAGGGAGGGAGAGAAAGAGAGCGTCAGAGAGGGAGAGAGAGTGATAGTGTCAGGAAGATAGAGAGAGAGAACGAGAGGGTGTAAGGGAGAGAGAGAGAGTGTGTGTCAGGGAGAGAGAATGAGAAAGAGAGGGTGTTAGGGAGGGAGAGAGAGAGAGTGTCAGAGAGGGAGAGAGATTGATAGTGTCGGGGAGAGAGAGAACGAGAGAGAGAGAGAGAGGGTATAAGGGAGGGAGAGAAAGTGTCAGAGAGGGAGAGAGAGTGATAGTGTCAGAGAGAGAGGGGGAGAGAGAACGAGAAAGAGAGAGGGTATAAGGGAGGGAGAGAAAGAGAGAGAGTGTCAGAGAGTGAAAGTGTCAGGGAGAGAGAGAAACAAAAGGGTGTAAGGGAGAGAGAGAGAGAGAGAGAGAGAACGAGAATGCGAGGGTGTAAGGGAGGGAGAGAAAGAGAGAGTGTCAGAGAGGGAGAGAGAGTGATAGTGTCAGGGAGAGAGAACGAGAGAGAGGGTATAAGTGAGGGAGAGAAAGAGTCAGAGAGGGAGAGAGAGTGATAGTGTCAGGGAAAGAGAGGGAGAGAAAGAGAGAGAGGGTGTAAGGGAGGGAGAGAGAGTGTCAGAGAGGGAGAGAGAGTGATAGTGTCAGGAAGAGAAAGAGAGAGAGGGTGTAAGGGAGGGAGAGAAAGAGTGTCAGAGAGGGAGAGAGAGTGATAGTGTCAGGGAGAGAGGGGGAGAGAGAACGAGAGAGAGAGAGGGTGTAAAGGAGGGTGAGAAAGAGTGTCAGAGAGGGAGAGAGATTGATAGTGTCGGGGGGAGAGAGGACGAGAGAGAGAGAGAGGGTATAAGGGAGGGAGATAAAGAGAGTGTCAGAGAGGGAGAGAGAGTGATAGTGTCAGGGAGAAAGGGGAAGAGAGAACAAGAGAGAGAGGGTGTAAGGGAGGGAGAGAGAGATCGTCAGAGAGGGACAGAGAGTGATAGTGTCAGGGAGAGAGAACGAGAGAGAGAGGGTGTAAGGGAGGGTGAGAAAGAGAGTGTCAGAGACAGAGAGTGATAGTGTCAGGGAGAGAGAACGAGAGAGGGTGTAAGGGAGGGAGAGAGATCGTCATAGAGGGAAAGAGAGTGTCAGGGAGAGAGAACGCGCGAGAGAGAGAGAGAGAGAGGGTGTAAAGGAGGGTGAGAAAGAGAGTGTCAGACGGAGAGAGAGTGATAGTGTCAGGGAGAGAGAGAATGAGAGGGTGTAAGGGAGAGAGAGAGTGAGGGAGAGAGTGGGAGAGAGAACGAGAAAGAGAGGGTGTAAGGGAGGGAGAGAAAGATTGTCAGAGAGGGAGAGAGAGTGATAGTGTCAGGAAGAGAGAGAATGAGAGGGTGTAAGGGATGGAGAGAGAGTCAGGGAGAGAGTGGGAGAGAGAACGAGAAAGAGAGGGTGTAAGGGAGGGAGAGAAAGATCGTCAGAGAGGGAGAAAGAGTGATAGTGTCAGGGAGAGAGAATGAGAGAGATAGAGAGGGTATAAGGGAGGGAGAGAAAGAGTGTCAGAGAGGGAGAGAGAGTGATAGTGTCAGGAAGATAGAGAGAGAGAACGAGAGGGTGTAAGGGAGAGAGAGAGAGTGTGTCAGGGAGAGAGAACGAGAGAGAGAGAGGGTATAAGGGAGGGAGAGAGAGTGTCAGAGAGGGAGAGAGAGTGATAGTGTCAGAGAGAGGAGGAGAGAGAACGAGAAAGAGAGAGGGTATAAGGGAGGGAGAGAAAGAGAGAGTGTCAGAGAGTGAAAGTGTCAGGGAGAGAGAGAGAGAAAACGAAAGGGTGTAAGGGAGAGAGAGAGAGATAGAGAGAGTGGGAGAGAGAACGAGAAAGAGAGGGTGTAAGGGAGGGAGAGAAAGAGAGAGTGTCAGAGAGGGAGAGAGAGTGATAGTGTCAGGGAGAGAGAACGAGAGAGAGAGAGGGTATAAGTGAGGGAGAGAAAGAGTCAGAGAGGGAGAGAGTGATAGTGTCAGGGAAAGAGAGGGAGAGAAAGAGAGAGAGGGTGTAAGGGAGGGAGAGAAAGAGAGTGTCAGAGAGGGAGAGAGAGTGATAGTGTCAGGAAGAGAGAGGGAGAGAAAGAGAGAGAGGGTGTAAGGGAGGGAGAGAAAGAGTGTCAGAGAGGGAGAGAGAGTGATAGTGTCAGGGAGAGAGGGGGAGAGAGAACGAGAGAGAGAGAGAGAGAGAGAGGGTGTAAAGGAGGGTGAGAAAGAGTGTCAGAGAGGGATAGAGATTGATAGTGTCGGGGAGAGAGTGAACAAGAGAGAGAGAGGGTATAAGGGAGGGAGAGAAAGAGTGTCAGACGGAGAGAGAACGCGCGAGAGAGAGAGAGAGAGAGGGTGTAAGGGAGGGTGAGAAAGAGTGTCAGACGGAGAGAGAGTGATAGTGTCAGGGAGAGAGAGAATGAGAGGGTGTAAGGGAGAGAGAGAGAGTGTCAGGGAGAAAGGGGAAGAGAGAACAAGAGAGAGAGGGTGTAAGGGAGGGAGAGAGAGATCGTCAGAGAGGGACAGAGAGTGATAGTGTCAGGGAGAGAGAACGAGAGAGAGAGGGTGTAAGGGAGGGTGAGAAAGAGAGTGTCAGAGACAGAGAGTGATAGTGTCAGGGAGAGAGAACGAGAGAGGGTGTAAGGGAGGGAGAGAGATCGTCATAGAGGGAAAGAGAGTGAGTGTCAGGGAGAGAGAACGCGAGAGAGAGAGAGAGAGGGTGTAAGGGAGGGTGAGAAAGAGAGTGTCAGACGGAGAGAGAGTGATAGTGTCAGGGGGAGAGAGAATGAGAGGGTGTAGGAGAGAGAGAGAGAGAGTCAGGGAGAGAGTGGGAGAGAGAACGAGAAAGAGAGGGTGTAAGGGAGGGAGAGAAAGATTGTCAGAGAGGGAGAGAGAGTGATAGTGTCAGGGAGAGAGAGAGAATGAGAGGGTGTAAGGGAGAGAGAGAGAGAGTCAGGGAGAGAGTGGGAGAGAGAACGAGAAAGAGAGGGTGTAAGGGAGGGAGAGAAAGATCGTCAGAGAGGGAGACAGAATGATAGTGTCGGGGAGAGAAAACGAGAGAGGGTGTAAGGGATGGAGAGAAAGAGAGTGTCAGAGACGGAGAGAGAGGGGGAGAGAGAACAAGAGAGAGAGGGTGTAAGTGAGGGAGAGAGAGATCGTCAGAGAGGGGGAGAGAGTGATAGAGTCAGGTAGAGAAAGAGAGGGAGAGAAAGAGAGAGAGGGTGTAAGGGAGGGAGAGAAAAAGAGTGTCAGAGAGGGAGAGAGAGTGATAGTGTCAGGGAGAGAGGGGGAGAGAGAATGAGAGAGAGTGTGTAAGGGAGGGAGAGAGAGATCATCAAAAAGGAGAGAGTGAGTGTCAGGGAGAGAGAACGAGAGAGAGAGGGTGTAAGGGAGGGTGAGAAAGAGAGGGTGTCAGAGAGGGAGAGTGAGTGTCAGGGAGAGAGAGGGTGCAAAGGAGAGAGAGAGAGTGTCAGTGAGGGAGAGAGAGTGATAGTGTCAGGGAGAGAGAGAGGGTGCAAGGGAGGGAGAGAGAGTGATAGTGTCAGGGAGAGAGGGGGAGAGAGAATGAGAGAGAGGGAGGGAAAGAAAGATCGTCAGAGAGAGTGATAGTGTCGGGGAGAGAGAACGAGAGAGAGGGTGTAAGGGAGGGCGAGAGAGATCGTCAGAGAGGGAGAGAGAGTGATAGTGTCAGGGAGAGAGAACGAGAGAGAGAGGGTGTAAGGGAGGGTGAGAAAGAGAGTGTCAGAGACGGAGAGAGAGAGTGATAGCGTCAGGGAGAGAGGTGGAGAGAGAACGAGAGAGAGAGGGTATAAGGGAGGGAGAGAAAGAGAAAGGGAGAGAGAGTGATAGTGTCAGGGAGAGAGAACGAGAGAGAGGGTGTAAGGGAGGGAGAGAAAGAGAGTGTGTCAGAGAGGGAGAGAGAGTGATAGTGTCAGGTAGAGAAAGAGGGAGAGAGAGAGGGTGTAAGGGAGGGAGAGAAAAAGAGAGTGTCAGAGAGGGAGAGAGAGTGATAGTGTCAGGGAGAGAAGGGGAGAGAGAATGAGAGAGAGTGTGTAAGGGAGGGAGAGAGATCATCAGAGAGGGAGAGAGAGTGATAGTGTCAGGGAGAGAGAGAATGAGAGGGTGTAAGGGAGAGAGAGGGAGAGTGGGAGAGAGTGGGAGAGAGAACGAGAAAGAGAGGGTGTAAGAACGGGAGAGAAAGATTGTCAGAGAGGGAGAGAGAGTGATAGTGTCGGGGAGAGAGAACGAGAGAGAGGGTGTAAGGGAGGGAGAGAGAGATCGCCAGAGAGGGAGAGAGAGTGATATTGTCAGGGAGAGAGAACGAGAGAGAGGGGGTGTAAGGGCGGGTGAGAAAGAGTGTCAGAGACAGAGAGAGAGAGTGATAGCGTCAGGGAGAGAGGTGGAGAAAGAATGAGAGAGAGAGGGTATAAGGGAGGGAGAGAAAGAGAAAGGGAGAGAGATAGTGTCAGGGAGAGAGAACAAGAGAGAGGGTGTAAGTGAGGGAGAGAAAGAGAGTGTGTCAGAGAGGGAGAGAGAGCGATAGTGTCAGGTAGAGAAAGAGAGGGAGAGAAAGAGAGAGAGGGTGTAAGGGAGGGAGAGAGAGTGTCAGAGAGGGAGAGAGAGTGATAGTGTCAGGGAGAGAGGGGGAGAGAGAACGAGAGAGAGGGTGTAAGTGAGGGAGAGAGAGATCGTCAGAGAGGGAGAGAGAGTGATAGTGTCAGGTAGAGACAGAGAGGGAGAGAAAGAGAGAGGGTGTAAGGGAGTGAGAGAAAAAGAGAGTGTCAGAGAGGGAGAGAGAGTGATAGTGTCAGGGAGAGAGGGGGAGAGAGAATGAGAGAGAGTGTGTAAGGGAGGGAGAGAGAGATCGTCAAAAAGGGAGAGAGTGAGTGTCAGGGAGAGAGAACGAGAAAGAGAGGGTGTCAGAGAGGGAGAGTGAGTGTCAGGGAGAGAGAGGGTGCAAAGGAGAGAGAGAGAGTGTCAGTGAGGGAGAGAGAGTGATAGTGTCAGGGAGAGAGAGAGAGAATGAGAGAGAGGGTGCAAGGGAGGGAGAGAGAGTGTAAGAGAGGGAGAGAGAGTGATAGTGTCAGGGAGAGAGGGGGAGAGAGAACGAGAGAGAGTGAGTGTAAGGGAGGGAGAGAGTGATAGTGCCAGGGAGAGAGAACGAGAGGGTGTAAGGGAGGGTGAGAAAGAGAGTGTCAGAGAGGGAGAGAGAGTGATAGTGTCAGGGAGAGAGGGGGAGAGAGAATGAGAGAGAGAGGGAGGGAGAGAAAGATCGTCAGAGAGAGTGATAGTGTCGGGGAGAGAGAACGAGAGAGAGGGTGTAAGGGAGGGAGAGAGAGATCGTCAGAGAGGGAGAGAGAGTGATAGTGTCAGGGAGAGAGAACGAGAGAGAGAGGGTGTAAGGGAGGGTGAGAAAGAGAGTGTCAGAGACGGAGAGAGAGAGTGATAGCGTCAGGGAGAGAGGTGGAGAGAGAACGAGAGAGAGCGATAGTGTCAGGTAGAGAAAGAGAGGGAGAGAAAGAGAGAGAGGGTGTAAGGGAGGGAGAGAAAGAGAGTGTCAGAGAGGGAGAGAGAGTGATAGTGTCAGGGAGAGAGGGGGAGAGAGAAAGAGAGAGAGTGTAAGGGAGGGAGAGATCGTCAGAGAGGGAGAGAGAGTGATAGTGTCAGGGAGAGAGAGAATGAGAGGGTGTAAGGGAGAGAGAGGGGGAGAGAGTGGGAGAGAGAACGAGAAAGAGAGGGTGTAAGTGAGGGAGAGAGAGATCGTCAGAGAGGGAGAGAGAGTGATAGTGTCAGGGAGAGAGAACGAGAGAGAGAGGGTGTAAGGGAGGGTTAGAAAGAGTGTCAGAGACGGAGAGAGAGAGTGATAGTTTCAGGGAGAAAGAACGAGAGAGAGAGGGTATAAGGGAGGGAGAGAAAGGGAGAAAGAGTGATAGTTTCAGGGAGAGGGGGAGAGAGAACGTGAGAGAGGGTGTAAGGGAGGGAGAGAGAGTGTGTCAGAGAGGGAGAGAGAGTGATAGTGTCAGGGAGAGAAAGAGAGAGAGGGTGTAAGGGAGGGAGAGAAAAAGAGTGTCAGAGAGGGAGAGAGAGTGATAGTGTCAAGGAGAGAGGGGAAGAGAGAACGAGAGAGAGAGAGGGTATAAGGGAGGGAGAGAAAGAGAGGGAGAGTGATAGTGTCAGGGAGAGAGGGGGAGAGAGAGAACGAGAGAGAGAGAGGGTGTAAGGAAGGGAGAGAAAGAGACAGTGTCAGAGAGGGAGAGAGAGTGACAGTGTCAGGGAGAGAGGGGAAGAGAGAACGAGAGAGAGAGGGCATAAGGGAGGGAGAGAAAGAGAGAGGAGAGGGAAAGTGATAGTGTCAGGGAGAGAGGGGGAGAGAGAGAATGAGAGAGGGTGTAAGGGAGGGAGAGAAAGTCCGAGAGGGAGAGAGAGTGATAGTGTCAGGGACAGAGGGGGAGAGAGAATGAGAGAGAGTGTGTAAGGAAGGGAGAGAGAGATCGTCAGAGAGGGAGAGAGAGTGATAGTGTCAGGGAGAGAGAGAATGAGAGGGTGTAAGGGAGAGAGAGGGGGAGAGAGTGGGAGAGTGAACGAGAAAGAGAGGGTGTAAGTGAGGGAGAGAGAGATCGTCAGAGAGGGAGAGAGAGTGATAGTGTCAGGGAGAGAACGAGAGAGAGGGTGTAAGGGAGGGAGAGAAAGAGTGTGTCAGAGAGGGAGAGAGAGTGATAGTGTCAGGGAGAGAAAGAGTGGGAGAGAAAGAGAGAGAGGGTTTAAGGGAGGGAGAGAAAAAGGGAGAGTGATAGTGTCAGGGAGAGAGAACAAGAGAGGGTATAAGGGAGGTAGAGAAAGAGAGGGAGAGTGATAGTGTCAGGGAGAGAGGGGGAGAGAGAGAGAGGGTGTAAGGAAGGGAGAGAAAGAGAGAGTGTCAGAGAGGGAGAGAGAGTGACAGAGGGCATAAGGGAGAGAAAGAGGGCATAAGGGAGGGAAAGAAAGAGAGAGGGAGAGTGATAGTGTCAGGGAGAGAGAATGAGAGAGGGAGGGAGGGAGAGAGAGAAAGAGAGAGTCAGACAGAGTGATAGTGTCAGGGAGAGAGGGGGAGAGAGAACGAGAGAGAGGGTGTAAGGGAGGGAGAGAAAGAGAGAGTATCCGAGAGGGAGAGAGAGTGATAGTGTCAGGGAGAGAGGGGGAGAGAGAGGGTATAAGGGAGGGAGAGAAAGAGAGAGGGAGAGAGAGTGATAGTGTCAGGGAGAGAGGGGGAGTGAACGAGAGAGAGGGTGTAAGGGAGGGAGAGAAAAAGAGAGTGTCAGAGAGGGAGAGAGAGTGATAGTGTCAGGGAGAGAAGGGGAGAGAGAATGAGAGAGAGTGTGTAAGGGGGGGAGAGAGATCATCAGAGAGGGAGAGAGAGTGATAGTGTCAGGGAGAGAGAGAATGAGAGGGTGTAAGGGAGAGAGAGAGAGAGAGAGAGAGAGAGAGAGAGGGAGAGGGAGAGTGGGAGAGAGAACGAGAAAGAGAGGGTGTAAGGACGGGAGAGAAAGATCGTCAGAGAGGGAGAGAGAGTGATAGTGTCGGGGAGAGAGAACGAGAGAGGGTGTAAGGGAGGGAGAGAGTGTCAGAGACGGAGAGAGTGATAGTGTCGGGGAGAGAGAACGAGAGAGAGGGTGTAAGGGAGGGAGAGAGAGAGATCGCCAGAGAGGGAGAGAGAGTGATATTGCCAGGGAGAGAGAACGAGAGAGAGGGGGTGTAAGGGCGGGTGAGAAAGAGAGTGTCAGAGACGGAGAGAGAGAGAGTGATAGCGTCAGGGAGAGAGGTGGAGAAAGAATGAGAGAGAGAGGGTATAAGGGAGGGAGAGAAAGTGAAAGGGAGAGAGATAGTGTCAGGGAGAGAGAACAAGAGAGAGGGTGTAAGTGAGGGAGAGAAAGAGTGTGTCAGAGAGGGAGAGAGAGCGATAGTGTCAGGTAGAGAAAGAGAGGGAGAGAAAGAGAGAGAGGGTGTAAGGGAGGGAGAGAAAGAGAGTGTCAGAGAGGGAGAGAGAGTGATAGTGTCAGGGAGAGAGGGGGAGAGAGAATGAGAGAGAGTGTGTAAGGGAGGGAGAGAGAGATCGTCAGAGAGGGAGAGAGAGTGATAGTGTCAGGGAGAGAGAGAATGAGAGGGTGTAAGGGAGAGAGAGGGGGAGAGAGTGGGAGAGTGAACGAGAAAGAGAGGGTGTAAGTGAGGGAGAGAGAGATCGTCAGAGAGGGAGAGAGAGTGATAGTGTCAGGGAGAGAGAACGAGAGAAAGAGGGTGTAAGGGAGGGTTAGAAAGAGTGTCAGAGACGGAGAGAGAGTGTAAGTTTCAGGGAGAGAGGGGGAGAGAGAGAACGAGAGAGAGAGAGGGTGTAAGGAAGGGAGAGAAAGAGACAGTGTCAGAGAGGGAGAGAGAGTGACAGTGTCAGGGAGAGAGGGGAAGAGAGAACGAGAGAGAGAGAGGGCATAAGGGAGGGAGAGAAAGAGAGAGGAGAGGGAGAGTGATAGTGTCAGGGAGAGAGGGGGAGAGAGAGAATGAGAGAGGGTGCAAGGGAGGGAGAGAAAGAGAGAATGTCCGAGAGGGAGAGAGAGTGATAGTGTCAGGGACAGAGGGGGAGAGAGAATGAATGAGAGGGTGTAAGGAAGGGAGAGAAAGAGAGAGTGTCAGAGAGAGTGATAGTGTCAGGGAGAGAGGGGGAGAGAGAATGAGAGGGTGTGAGGGAGGGAGAGAAAGAGAGAGTGTCTGAGAGGGAGAGAGAGTGATAGTGTCAGGGAGAGAGGGGGAGAAAGAACGAGAGAGAGGGTAAAAGGGAGGGAGAGAGAGGGAGAGAGAGTGATAGTGTCAGGGAGAGAGGGGGAGAGAGAACGAGAGAGAGGGTAAAAGGGAGGGAGAGAGAGGGAGAGTGATAGTGTCAGGGAGAGAGGGGGAGAGAACGAGAGAGAGGGTGTAAGGGAGGGAGAGAAAGTGTGTCAGAGAGGGAGAGAGAGATAGTGTCAGGGAGAGAGAGTGGGAGAGAAAGAGAGAGAGGGTTTAAGGGAGGGAGAGAAAAAGGGAAAGAGAGTGATAGTGTCAGGGAGAGAGGGGGAGAGAGAACGAGAGAGAGAGGGTATAAGGGAGGTAGAGAAAGAGAGGGAGAGTGATAGTGTCACGGAGAGAGGGGGAGAGAGAATGAGAGAGAGGGTGTAAGGGAGGGAGAGAAAGAGAGAGTGTCAGAGAGAGTGATAGTGTCAGGGAGAGAGGGGGAGAGAGAATGAGAGGGTGTAAGGGAGGGAGAGAAACAGAGAGTGTCTGAGAGGGAGAGAGAGTGATAGTGTCAGGGAGAGAGGGGGAGAGAGAACGAGAGAGTGGGTAAAAGGGAGGGAGAGAGAGAGGGAGGGAGAGAGACTGATAGTGTCAGGGAGAGAGGGGGAGAGAGAACGAGAGAGGGTATAAGGGAGGGAGAGAAAGAGAGAGGGAGAGAGAGTGATAGTGTCAGGGAGAGAGGGGGAGTGAACGAGAGAGAGGGTGTAAGGGAGGGAGAGAAAGAGAGTGTGTCAGAGAGGGAGAGAGAGTGATAGTGTCAGGGAGAGAAAGAGAGAGTGGGTGTAAGGGAGGGAAAGAAAAAGAGTGTCAGAGAGGGAGAGAGAGTGATAGTGTCAGGGAGAGAGGGGGAGAGAGAAAGAGAGAGTGTGTAAGGAAGGGAGAGAAAGTGTCAGAGAGGGAGAGAGAGTGACAGTGTCAGGGAGAGAGAACGAGAGAGAGAGGGTATAAGGGAGGGAAAGAAAGAGAGAGGGAGAGAGAGGCAGTGTCAGGGAGAGAGGGGGAGAGAGAACGAGAGAGAGGGTGTAAGGGAGGGAAAGACAGAGTGTCAGAGAGGGAGAGAGAGGGTGTAAGGGAGGGAAAGACAGAGTGTCAGAGAGGGAGAGAGAGTGATAGTGTCAGGGAGAGAGGGGAGAGAAAATGAGAGAGAGAGGGCGTAAGGGAGGGAGAGAGATCGTCAGAGAGGGAGAGAGAGTGATAGTGTCAGGGAGTGAGAACGAGAGAGAGAGGGTGTAAGGGAGGGTGAGAAAGAGAGTGTCAGAGCTGGAAAGAGAGTGATGGTGTCAGGGAGAGAGGGGGAGAGAGAACGAGAGAGAGAGAGGGTGTAAGGGAGGGAGGGAGAGATTGTCAGAGAGGGAGAGAGAGTGATAGTGTCAGGGAGAGAGGGGGAGAGAAAATGAGAGAGAGAGGGCGTAAGGGAGGGAGAGATCGTCAGAGAGGGAGAGAGAGTGAGAGTGTCAGGGAGTGAGAACGAGAGAGAGAGAGGGTGTAAGGGAGGGTGAGAAAGAGAGTGTCAGAGCTGGAAAGAGAGTGATGGTGTCAGGGAGAGAGGGGGAGAGAGAACGAGAGAGAGAGAGGGTGTAAGGGAGGGAGGGAGAGATTGTCAGAGAGGGAGAGAGAGTGATAGTGTCAGGGAGAGAGAGAGAGAGAGAGAGGGTGTAAGGGAGGGTGAGAAAGAGAGGGAGAGAGTGATAGTGTCAGGGAAAGAGGGGGAGAGAGAACGAGAGAGAGAGGGTATAAGGGAGGGAGAGAGAGTGATAGTGTCAGGGAGGGGGAGAGAACGAGAGAGAGGGTGTAAGGGAGGGAGAGAAAGAGAGAGTGTCAGAGAGGGAGAGAGAGTGATAGTGTCAGGGAGAGAAGGGGAGAGAGAATGAGAGAGAGTGTGTAAGGGAGGGAGAGAGATCATCAGAGAGGGAGAGAGAGTGATAGTGTCAGGGAGAGAGAGAATGAGAGGGTGTAAGGGAGAGAGAGAGAGAGAGAAAGAGGGAGAGTAGGAGAGAGAACGAGAAAGAGAGGGTGTAAGGACGGGAGAGAAAGATCGTCAGAGAGGGAGAGAGATTGATAGTGTCGGGGAGAGAGAACGAGAGAGGGTGTAAGGGAGGGAGAGAAAGAGTGTCAGAGACGGAGAGAGTGATAGTGTCGGGGAGAGAGAACGAGAGAGAGGGTGTAAGGGAGGGAGAGAGAGAGAGATCGCCAGAGAGGGAGAGAGAGTGATATTGTCAGGGAGAGAGAACGAGAGAGAGGGGGTGTAAGGGCGGGTGAGAAAGAGAGTGTCAGAGACGGAGAGAGAGAGAGTGATAGCGTCAGGGAGAGAGGTGGAGAAAGAATGAGAGAGAGAGGGTATAAGGGAGGGAGAGAAAGTGAAAGGGAGAGAGATAGTGTCAGGGAGAGAGAACAAGAGAGAGGGTGTAAGTGAGGGAGAGAAAGAGAGTGTGTCAGAGAGGGAGAGAGAGCGATAGTGTCAGGTAGAGAAAGAGAGGGAGAGAAAGAGAGAGAGGGTGTAAGGGAGGGAGAGAGAGAGTGTCAGAGAGGGAGAGAGAGTGATAGTGTCAGGGAGAGAGGGGGAGAGAGAATGAGAGAGAGTGTGTAAGGGAGGGAGAGAGAGATCGTCAGAGAGGGAGAGAGAGTGATAGTGTCAGGGAGAGAGAGAATGAGAGGGTGTAAGGGAGAGAGAGGGGGAGAGTGGGAGAGAGAACGAGAAAGAGAGGGTGTAAGTGAGGGAGAGAGATCGTCAGAGAGGGAGAGAGAGTGATAGTGTCAGGGAGAGAGAACGAGAGAGAGAGGGTGTAAGGGAGGGTTAGAAAGAGTGTCAGAGACGGAGAGAGAGAGTGATAGTTTCAGGGAAAGAGGGGGAGAAAGAACGAGAGAGAGAGGGTATAAGGGAGGGAGAGAAAGAGAAAGGGAGATAGAGTGATAGTTTCAGGGAGAGGGGGAGAGAGAACGTGAGAGAGGGTGTAAGGGAGGGAGAGAGAGTGTGTCAGAGAGGGAGAGAGAGTGATAGTGTCAGGGAGAGAAAGAGAGAGAGGGTGTAAGGGAGGGAGAGAAAAAGAGTGTCAGAGAGGGAGAGAGAGTGATAGTGTCAAGGAGAGAGGGGGAGAGAGAACGAGAGAGAGAGAGGGTACAAGGGAGGGAGAGAAAGAGAGGGAGAGTGATAGTGTCAGGGAGAGAGGGGGAGTGAGAGAACGAGAGAGAGAGAGAGGGTGTAAGGAAGGGAGAGAAAGAGACAGTGTCTTAGAGGGAGAGAGAGTGACAGTGTCAGGGAGAGAGGGGAAGAGAGAACGAGAGAGAGAGGGCATAAGGGAGGGAGAGAAAGAGAGAGGAGAGGGAGAGTGATCGTGTCAGGGAGAGAGGGGGAGAGAATGAGAGAGGGTGTAAGGGAGGGAGAGAAAGAGAGAATGTCCGAGAGGGAGAGAGAGTGATAGTGTCAGGGACAGAGGGGGAGAGAGAATGAATGAGAGGGTGTAAGGGAGGGAGAGAAAGAGAGAGTGTCAGAGAGAGTGATAGTGTCACGGAGAGAGGGGGAGAGAGAATGAGAGAGAGGGTGTAAGGGAGGGAGAGAAAGAGAGAGTGTCAGAGAGAGTGATAGTGTCAGGGAGAGAGGGGGAGAGAGAATGAGAGGGTGTAAGGGAGGGAGAGAAAGAGAGAGTGTCTGAGAGGGAGAGAGAGTGATCGTGTCAGGGAGAGAGGGGGAGAGAGAACGAGAGAGAGGGTAAAAGGGAGGGAGAGAGAGGGAGAGAGAGTGATAGTGTCAGGGAGAGAGGGGGAGAGAACGAGAGAGAGGGTGTGAGGGAGGGAGAGAAAGAGTGTGTCAGAGAGGGAGAGAGAGTGATAGTGTCAGGGAGAGAAATAGTGGGAGAGAAAGAGAGAGAGGGTTTAAGGGAGGGAGAGAAAAAGGGAAAGAGAGTGATAGTGTCAGGGAGAGAGAACGAGAGAGAGAGGGTATAAGGGAGGTAGAGAAAGAGAGGGAGAGTGATAGTGTCAGGGAGAGAGAATGAGAGAGGGTGTAAGGGAGGGAGAGAAAGAGAGTGTCAGAGAGAGTGATAGTGTCAGGGAGAGAGGGGGAGAGAGAATGAGAGAGAGGGTGTAAGGGAGGGAGAGAAAGAGAGAGTGTCCGAGAGGGAGAGAGAGTGATAGTGTCAGGGAGAGAGGGGGAGAGAGAACGAGAGAGAGGGTATAAGGGAGGGAGAGAAAGAGAGAGTGATAGTGTCAGGGAGAGAGGGGGAGTGAACGAGAGAGAGGGTGTAAGGGAGGGAGAGAAAGAGAGTGTGTCAGAGAGGGAGAGAGAGTGATAGTGTCAGGGAGAGAAAGAGAGGGAGAGAAAGAGAGAGTGGGTGTAAGGGAGGGAAAGAAAGAGAGAGTGTCAGAGAGAGTGATAGTGTCACGGAGAGAGGGGGAGAGAGAATGAGAGAGAGGGTGTAAGGGAGGGAGAGAAAGAGAGAGTGTCAGAGAGAGTGATAGTGTCAGGGAGAGAGGGGGAGAGAGAATGAGAGGGTGTAAGGGAGGGAGAGAAAGAGAGAGTGTCTGAGAGGGAGAGAGAGTGATCGTGTCAGGGAGAGAGGGGGAGAGAGAACGAGAGAGAGGGTAAAAGGGAGGGAGAGAGAGGGAGAGAGAGTGATAGTGTCAGGGAGAGAGGGGGAGAGAACGAGAGAGAGGGTGTAAGGGAGGGAGAGAAAGAGTGTGTCAGAGAGGGAGAGAGAGTGATAGTGTCAGGGAGAGAAATAGTGGGAGAGAAAGAGAGAGAGGGTTTAAGGGAGGGAGAGAAAAAGGGAAAGAGAGTGATAGTGTCAGGGAGAGAGGGGGAGAGAGAACGAGAGAGAGAGGGTATAAGGGAGGTAGAGAAAGAGAGGGAGAGTGATAGTGTCAGGGAGAGAGAATGAGAGAGGGTGTAAGGGAGGGAGAGAAAGAGAGTGTCAGAGAGAGTGATAGTGTCAGGGAGAGAGGGGGAGAGAGAATGAGAGAGAGGGTGTAAGGGAGGGAGAGAAAGAGAGAGTGTCCGAGAGGGAGAGAGAGTGATAGTGTCAGGGAGAGAGGGGGAGAGAGAACGAGAGAGAGGGTATAAGGGAGGGAGAGAAAGAGAGTGATAGTGTCAGGGAGAGAGGGGGAGTGAACGAGAGAGAGGGTGTAAGGGAGGGAGAGAAAGAGAGTGTGTCAGAGAGGGAGAGAGAGTGATAGTGTCAGGGAGAGACAGAGAGGGAGAGAAAGAGAGAGTGGGTGTAAGGGAGGGAAAGAAAAAGAGAGTGTCAGAGAGGGAGAGAGAGTGATAGTGTCAGGGAGAGAGGGGGAGAGAGAACGAGAGAGAGAGTGTGTAAGGAAGGGAGAGAAAGTGTCAGAGAGGGAGAGAGAGTGACAGTGTCAGGGAGAGAGAACGAGAGAGAGGGTATAAGGGAGGGAAAGAAAGAGCGGGAGAGAGAGGCAGTGTCAGGGAGAGAGGGGGAGAGAGAACGAGAGAGAGGGTGTAAGGGAGGGAAAGACAGAGTGTCAGAGAGGGAGAGAGAGTGATAGTGTCAGGGAGAGAGGGGGAGAGAAAATGAGAGAGAGAGGGCGTAAGGGAGGGAGAGAGATCGTCAGAGAGGGAGAGAGAGTGATAGTGTCAGGGAGTGAGAACGAGAGAGAGAGGGTGTAAGGGAGGGTGAGAAAGAGAGTGTCAGAGCTGGAAAGAGAGTGATGGTGTCAGGGAGAGAGGGGGAGAGAGAACGAGAGAGAGAGAGAGGGTGTAAGGGAGGGAGGGAGAGATTGTCAGAGAGGGAGAGAGAGTGATAGTGTCAGGGAGAGAGAACGAGAGAGAGAGAGAGAGAGAGAGAGGGTGTAAGGGAGGGTGAGAAAGAGAGGGAGAGAGTGATGGTGTCAGGGAAAGAGGGGGAGAGAGAACGAGAGAGAGAGGGTATAAGGGAGGGAGAGAAAGAGTGATAGTGTCAGGGAGGGGGAGAGAACGAGAGAGAGGGTGTAAGGGAGGGAGAGAAAGAGAGAGTGTCAGAGAGGGAGAGAGAGTGATAGTGTCAGGGAGAGAAAGAGAGGGAGAGAAAGTGACAGTGTCAGGGAGAGAGGGGGAGAAAGAACGAGAGAGAGGGTATAAGGGAGGGAGAGAGAGAGAGGGAGAAAGAGTGAGTGTCAGGGAGAGAAAGATAGGGAGAGAAAGAGAGAGAGGGTGTAAGGAAGGGAGAGAAAGAGAGTGTCAGAGAGGGAGAGTGATAGTGTCAGGGAGAGAGGGGGAGAGAGAATGAGAGAGAGGGTGTAAGGGAGGGAGAGAAAGAGAGTGTCAGAGAGGGAGAGTGACAGTGTCAGGGAGAGAGGGGGAGAACGAGAGAGAGGGTATAAGGGAGGGAGAGAAAGAGGGAGAGAGAGTGAGTGTCAGGGAGAGAGGGGGAGAGAGAATGAGAGAGGGTGTAAGGGAGGGCGAGAAAGAGAGTGTCAGAGACGGAGAGAGAGTGATAGTGTCAGGGAGAGAGAATGAGAGAGAGAGGGTGTAAGGGAGGGAGAGAAAGAGAGAGTGTCAGAGAGAGTGATAGTGTCAGGGAGAGAGGGGGAGAGAGAGAATGAGAGAGAGGGTGTAAGGGAGGGAGAGAAAGAGAGAGTGTCAGAGAGGGAGAGAGAGAGAGTGATAGTGTCAGTGAGAGGGGGAGAGAGAACGAGAGAGAGAGAGGTTATAAGGGAGGGAGAGAAAGAGAGAGAGAGGGAGAGAGAGTGATAGTGTCAGGGAGAGAACGAGAGGGAGAGAAAGATACAGAGGGTGTAAGGAAGGGAGAGAAAATAGGATTTTAATACCTACCGGTAAATCCTTTTCTCCTAGTCCGTAGAGAATACTGGGGACTCCAAAAGGACCATGGGGTTGTCAAAGTCAGAAAAATGTCTCAATGCACGTTGCCATATTTGCACCGCACACTGGTCCGCGCTGCGCGTGCATGCGCTCTCCCGTGGATTCGCATACCCGCAATAACGTGCACTCGCAGGCGCGGTATGCGTATTTACGGTAGAGTTTATATAGTCGTAGCGTGCGACTCATTCGTTACATATTTTCACAATTAATGTAGTTTATAGATCATGGTCCCTTTGATAGATTCTGAAAGTTTGGTTAAAATACAATGTCCCAGAGCTGAGGAATCCCTCTTTATATCGTACAAAGGGTCTAACAGGAATCATACAGCAGTGTTTGGTACCCATCGGAAGAGTATTTAATTAGCAATATTCCGGTGTTGGTTTGGAGCGTATTAATCGCTCGTGCGAATAGTTATGGACATAAGAAGTTTATGTCCATTTCTATTATTTACACATACTCAGGTATGCGGCGGGAAACCCAGTTTCCCACCCACCTGAGCTGTTGGAAATCGTCACAGCCCACCTGTATGAATCACCCTATGACCTTTTGTTATGATGCAGGGCCGAATTCCTTCGGCCAATGGACAATGGGATTGTAGGACCAGGAGATTGCATTGTGTGTGGGGCATAAATAGGCAGGCCGACCACATCCAGCTCTCACTCTCTCATCAACGGTTATCTGCTGATAGCCGGGAGCTGGATATCGAGGCGCAGGCGATCATACCTTTGTGCGTAAGTTTCTCTCCGTTATCATTGTCTTTCTGTGAGCCAATTTCTCTCTCTCTCTCTCTCTATCTCTCTCTCTCCTCTTTTCCCTTATATCTCTCATAGTATTATAGCATTGTATTGTATTGCATTTAGGTCAGTGTAGTATTGTCTTTTTGTATTTATTGTTTAGTTCTGTGGTTAGGAAGTCTCTGTTATATTGTAGTGTATCATTTGTACTGTTATCCCCTTTTACAAGTATATTAGATATAATACAGTTAATAGGCTTTGGAACCTAAACCAGCATCTGTGTATTTCCTATAGTGTTAAGTGTTCACTTGAGCGTCGGTGACGCTCAAGCAGCTTTGTAGTTAGTCAGGTTACACAAGGTTGCACTTACACCCTGTACTCACATTAAGGTATTCAGTGTATTTCATTGGTATAAGGTTTTATCATAAAGGTATAGTGTTGTGAGCGTCTGCATCGCTGGTGACCTCCTCGTGGTCTCGAGCGTAAGCTACGCCATAGCGAATCATTACCCTAGACATAACCAATAACGTGTCCTGTGATCCCTGGGCCGTGAGCGAACGTGACGCTTGAGCGTCTCGCCTACGGCTGAGCGATCGTTACGCAACTAGCGTACCATTACGGTACTTCTTAAGTAAACAGCGTACAGTGTTCTTAGCTTCATAAAGGGTTGTTTATACGACAAAGGAATTTAGCATTGTCAATTGGGGACTCGTCCTATCCTTCTCATATCTGCACTAGGTAGATCAGCAGACATTATCCCTCCAGCAAAGGGTGGGAGGTTGTCTCACAGTGCTGACGGGATAAGCGTTCTGCTTCGCTTAGATAAAGAGTGCTGAAGGAATCCGGGAACCGGAAGTAAGAACAAAACGCTTGTGTCTTTTTAAAACTGTTTATTTTTCTTTTGTCTTGCGTACGCACGCATATATCTGCATTTCTGTTTCATTTTTCGTATATCACTATTCCTGTTTGCCAATTTTATAGTTGATAGAAAGTGCTAAAAAGAGATTTGCTGTTATTTAATAGTAGAGGTAATAGTTAAAGTATAGAACAACACACGGTTTGTCTGAGATACAAGGCAGTCAGTGTGGATTGCGGTAGATGATCAGGGATCATTTACATTGATAAAAATAGAAATTGTGTTACGGTGGATCTTTGCATTGCGTACACGTGTCGCTAACAAAGACTAGCGTACGCAATCCAAAGGCAGACGCACGCAGCGTTCATTACGCAACGTAGCGTCCGGTTACGCCCACGTAGCTCAAGTTGTGATAAAGTGAAGTAACGCAAAGGCGATAAGTAACGCACAGCGGTAGATAACGCGAAGCGGTAAATAACGCAAATCTATTTTTGGAAAAAATCTGAAATTTAGTTTAACAGATCCTGCTCCTAATTGGTAACACTTTTGGCCTAAAGACAATTTCTGCGCAGAAATAGATATAGAAACAAAAGTGTACATGTGTTGAGTGAGTGTGTTTTGTATACTAAAGTTTATATAACTTTAAGGTGGAACCAAAAGGAAAGCCGGGTACTCGTCAAGGGACATACGTGTAAGTGACATATACGGTGGCCAGGGAGGCATCCCTGGTTAAATAATATTTGAGCATTAGAGTATAGCGGACCATAAGGTAACGAGACCAGGAGGTCATAAGGTAACAAGACCAGGAGGTCATAAGGTAACAAGACCAGGAGGTCGTAAGGTAAAAGGTCCGCTATAAAAGTCCAGTGGCACAACGCCTGGGGTGTTGGTGCAGAACCCATATAGGCCACAAGCTCTGGCTGAAGGAATCGCAGCCGGAAACATCGATTCCATTGATCTTTCAGTACATGACAAGTAGTGCTCGTGTACTGAACGATTGGACCGCACGTAATTGTGTGCAGTAGTTAGTAATCTGACCTAATACCATTAGAGTAAAGTGGTCACAAACGCTATCTGTACATTCTGACGTGATTTGTGTAATTTTTTATTTTTGGAAGGGAAGTTCGCTGGTCACTCAGGAACTATCTAACAACCCCAACTTTACTGGAAAGAGTAAGTGTCCTGCGGGTAACCCTCATATGTTCCAGTAAACTGAAGGTTCCATAGGGGCCCTGTATCGAGTACGCCAGCACCATATCGGTGTGATCAGGTCGTATTGGTCGAGGTGGGCGAGTGAGTGGGGTACTCGGTAAACCGCCACCGCCGGCCTACTGTGGAGTAATTTGGTTGTCTGTAAAGGCTTGCTGAAAACCTTGATACAGAGATCCAAGGAGGACTAAGCAACACCTGCAGACTATGGGGGCCAGTTGCTCAGGTAGGGGGCGATCAACCCTGGTTCAGGTTGATTCTGTGAACCGACCAGTTGGGTCGGCACGATATGTAATGTGTGAAAAATATGGAATTCACACCGAATCTTTATGTGATGAATGGGAGAGAATGACTGTACAAGACAGGGACAAATTCCCAAGAATAGGTAGCTTCAGTCCAGAAGTGTTACAAAATTTAAGGAGGAGGATATGTCTCGTAAAATCAACAAAGAGACGAATTCAACATCATGATTGTTTACAGTTATGGCACCAGGAAGGTGAGATACAGAGAGGTTTGGCTCTGGCGGCAGGATCTGGGGCAGTCAGGAAGTTGATTGCCACAGCTCCTCCTCCACCATACATTGCAGGAGAGAGGTTGATTGCGGAGAGAAACGCACTGGGTTGTAAAACACAAACTCTTAGTAACACTGTAAATGTTAATGATGTTAACCAAATAACTCATGCAAGTATTAACCCGTGCAAGATGTACCCTGTTTTGAACCTTCCTCAGGAGTGTGATCAAGAAGACGATTCAGCAACAATTTCAGCTCTCTCTCTTGCAGCCACCATAGCTGAGACCACAGTAGGCACAGCGACACCCACGAGATTAGTGAAAGCCCCTAGCGGAGGGATAGGTGAGGTCGTGTCAACGGGTAAGTACGGCACCATGCACTACACTGAAACAATTGTACCACAACAAGCTGTAGAATCTACACAGGAAGAGGCTGTTAGAATTGCTCCTGTAAGGGTAATAGCAGTTCCCAATGGAAAAACAGATGTGTCTGGAGCCACTCCCATAAGGAACATTGCCATGTACACTCCATTTTCCAGAATGGAATTAAGAACAATAGTGTCCGAATTTCCTGACCCCAGAAAGGACTTAGTTGCTAGCCAAAAATACATCAGGGATCTAGGTAACACTGTAGAACCCAACAACAAGGATTGGCAGATACTGCTAAGAGCTTGTTTACCTTCCAATGTTGATGCAACTCAGTTTTTAGCTGATTGTGCATTGGATAAAGATGTACCGCTTACAGACGTGTACAACAAGGATAATGTAAAAAGGATAAATTTACAGCTAAAAGAGTATTTCCCAGCCGTTGTTAAATGGAATAAAATATTTTCCATTAAGCAAAAGGAGTCCGAAACGGCAACAGAATATTTTCACCGGGCACTATTAGAAATGGCAAAGTACACTGGTATAGAAGACATTAAGACCAACCCAAACCATCGGGAAGTAGCAGTATCTGTACTGATGGATGGTTTAAAGGAAACATTAAAGACTAGGGTTCAGACCACGCAACCATGCTGGCGAGGTCTGTCAGTGTCCGGCTTGAGAGAGGCTGCTATTGATCACGACAGAAACATCACTAGGCACAGAGAGTCGCAAAGTGATAAGTTGATGTCCGTAAGTATACAGGCGCTGACCACAAGGCAGCCTGCGTATGTACCACCGAATCCTGTGGGTAAGGCAAGTGTAATAACATGTTTTTCTTGTAACAGACCGGGACACTTTGCACGAGAATGTAGAACAAAGAATGTACAAAGATCTTTTCAACCCCCTAGACAACAACACAACACACGACATTGGGAGCAGGGTCCACAGAGGCGGAGTTTTGAGCCACATACAGGGGAAACAAAAAGATATCCCCCGAACAGAGATTGGCATGCCTCTGGTAGTTCCCAGCTAACTCCCTCACAAGTAGTTGCTGCCAGCGGGATTCAGGGAGGTCAGCATACCCAATAGGGGTGTGGCCATACCTGTAATCTGCACCCAGTTAAATTGATTGCTAGTCTTGGAAGCGAACCAGAAATTGCAATCAATGTGGCTGGTAAAACTTTAAACTTTCTTGTAGACACAGGGGCGGCCAAGTCAGTGATAAATTCGACAGTGGGCATGAGAACCACTGGTAGGACAATTCCAGCCATGGGAGTAACAGGAGTAGTCCAGCACTACCCTGTTAGCAAACCAGCCGAGATTACAATAGGGCCTTTGCATACCAAGCATTCCTTTTTGCTGGCTGCATCTGCACCAACTAATCTCCTGGGAAGAGACTTACTATGTAAAATGGGTTGCGTCATTTATTGTACTCCTGAAGGTGTATTCTTGGACATTCCTGAGAATCACGCTCAGGAAGTACGAGACATGTTAGACTCCCCATCAAAATTAATGTCACATTCCATTATGACAAATAGGAATCCATCCCAAGTAGAAGAGATGATATCTCAGATACCAGAGTCACTTTGGACAAAAGATGGACAGGACACTGGATTAATGGCAAACGTAGCTCCAGTAGTTGTACAAGTAAAAGATGGTAGGATAGCTCCAAAAATCCCACAGTATCCTCTGAAGCCAGAGGTGGAGTTAGGAGTTTTTCCCGTAATAGAGCGCTTGCTACAACAGGGCATTCTAGTAAGAACGTCCAGCACCGCAAATAGTCCCATCTTCCCTGTTAAAAAGAGTGGGGGGAGGGGTTACAGGCTAGTGCAGGATCTAAGGGGGATTAACAAAATAGTTGAGAGTCAGTTCCCCGTAGTGCCAAATCCAGCTGTCATCCTAATGCAAATTCCTCCCACTGCCAAATTTTTCACTGTTATTGACCTCTGCTCCGCTTTCTTTTCGGTACCTCTGCACCCTGACAGCCAATATTTGTTTGCATTCACATACAGAGGAGTCCAATACACGTGGACTCGGTTACCCCAAGGTTTCATAGATAGTCCAAGTATATTTTCTCAGGCTTTGCATGATTGTTTACAGTCTTTCCAACCAGACAGTGGATCAGTATTGATACAGTATGTGGACGATTTATTACTGTGTTCAGATTCACTGGAAGCATCTCTGAAGGATACGAAACAGCTCCTGTTTCATCTTTCAGACACAGGTCACAAGGTTTCCAAAGACAAGTTGCAATTATGCCAAGCTAAGGTAAAATATTTGGGACACTGTCTAACACAAGGACTGAGACACCTGACCGCTGATAGAATCCAAGCCATTAGAGACATGACACTGCCACAAACCCAGCAACAGATCAGGACGTTTTTAGGAATGTGTGGGTATTGCCGTAATTGGATCCCAGGGTTTTCCATATTGGCGCTACCTTTGCAGGAAATGGTCTCCTCAAACAAACCTGATCGGATTTCGCATACAGACGAATCCGAAACAGCATTTGAGAGACTCAAACAGTGTCTAACGCAGGCACCAGCACTAGGTATGCCAGACTATGGGAAACCCTTTGAACTATACGGAACAGAAAGTGCTGGGTGCGCAGCAGGTGTACTAACACAAAAACACGGTGATGCCAGCAGGCCAATTGCATACTACAGCGCTCAGCTAGACACGGTAGCGCGATCCCTCCCCACATGCTTGCGTAGCGTTGCGGCGATAGCATTGCTAGTGACAAAAAGCGAAGATGTTGTGCTAGGCCACAACCTCACAATCCATACACCGCATGCGGTATCTGCCTTATTGAATTCTGCCCAAACCAGACACGTCTCATCAGCAAGGTTTACGAGATGGGAATTGGCATTAATGGCCCCAGTAAACATCACCATAAGGAGATGCAGCGCATTAAACCCTGCAACATTTCTCCCAGGTGTGCCTGGTCAGACACAAAGGGTGGAAGGTGAGAGTGATGGGGAAGGAGGATTTAATGCAAAGGAAGATACACATGATTGTATGGAATATTTGACCCAAAATTTTACCGCAAGGCCTGACATCAGTGACAATCCACTGGAAGATGCAGAACTCACGTTCTACACGGACGGTAGTTGTCACAGACAGTCAGACTCGGGAGACTTGTGTACTGGATACGCAGTCGTAGATGACCAAGACACCATAGAAGCGGAACCGCTAGGCCCACCTCACTCAGCCCAGGTTGCTGAACTGGTCGCCCTAACCAGAGCATGTGAATTGGCTAAGGGTAAGTCTGCCAATATCTACACCGATTCTAGATACGCGTTCGGGGTAGTCCATGATTTCGGAGCGCTATGGCGGCTCAGAAATTTCATGACGGCAGCTGGTACACCGATAGCGCATGCAGCTCACATAAAAAGGCTTCTAACAGCGATACAGGAACCCGACAGAGTGGCTGTTATCAAATGTAAAGCACATACATATAGCCAAGACCCAGTATCCCTTGGTAACAGCCGAGCAGACGAAGCCGCAAAGCTTGCAGCTGCTACCCCCATACAGACAAACACCACACAGTTGATGGTATTTAATACCATCAACACACAGAAGTTGTGTGAGATGCAGAATTTGTGTTCCACACAGGAAAGAGCAGTCTGGAAGGCAAAGGGATATGGCCAGGAGTCCTCAGGGCTCTGGACGGATGGACATGGTAAACCAGTGGCCCCCAGGGCATACCTTCCATGTCTGGCTGAAGCAGCTCACGGGCTGACTCATCTAGGCAAGGAGGGGATGTGCAAATTGGTAAGAGCATACTGGTGCGCCCCAGGATTCTCCTCTCATGCGAGTAAAAGAGCAATGTCATGCCTTACCTGTCTGAGAAAGAATATTGGAAAAGCAATACCTACAGAACCATCCCATATCCCACCTGCCGGCGGCCCTTTCCAGGTAATACAAATTGACTTCATTCAATTGCCCCCATGTCGAAATTTGAAATATGTACTTGTTTGTATAGATGTTTTCTCGAATTGGGTCGAGGCTTTTTCAGCAGCTACAAATACCGCTATGTTTACAGCTAAGAAAATTGTGCAGGAAATTGTATGTAGATATGGTATCCCTAGAATCATTGAAAGTGATAGGGGTACCCATTTTACAGGTGATGTCTTTCAAGGAATGTGTAAATTGATGGGTATTGATAGCAAGCTGCACACTCCGTACCGTCCACAGGCGAGTGCGAAGGTCGAAAGAGTGAACAGCACTATTAAAAATAAATTGAGTAAAGTAATGGCAGAGACAGGATTGACGTGGCCAGAAGCTTTACCCATTGTTTTGTATAGCATCAGAACCACTCCCAGGTCCCCTCTTAACCTGTCCCCTTTTGAAATTCTGTTTGGTCGACAACCGCACGTCATGATTAACCCTCAGGATGATTTGAAATGTAACAATGAAGTAACTGTAAAGTACTTGATTAACATGAGTAAACAGTTGAGGAATCAAAATGATAATCTGAAGTTGGTGATTCCTGATTTACCAGATAGTAATTGTCATGACATTGAACCTGGGGATTATGTAATGATACGAAATTTTCTACGCTCAGGTTGTCTTATTGATAGATGGGAAGGACCATACCAGGTCTTATTGACTAGCACCACAGCATTGAAGGTTGCTGAGAGAGAGACTTGGGTCCATTCATCCCACTGCAAAAAGGTTGCTGATCCAGAGAAGTCCCGTGATAAGGAACAGACGGTAGAGGTTGTATCACTGGAGTGTCTGTTCCAGGAGGACTGAGGCGGCACCTGAGCCTTGAAGACCGAAAGCAGTTGTCGACTCCCTTCTCCCTTTTATTGTTTTTCTCCACTTCCCAGCCCCTCTCCCTTAAAATTTCTTTTTCCCCCTCCTCATTCTTCTCTATTTCCTCCTCAAAGATGGACTTGCCCCAAGAGACTGTGATCCGGATTTTGATGTTAACCATGATGTTGACCAGAGCAGTCTGTTCCGGCGAGAGTACCATAGAGGTCGAGAGAGGTTCTGGAATGGGTTCCGATTATGATGATGGAGGCGTAGTTTTCCAAGATCAACCAAACCAACAAGCAAAGGCGAGTATCAGAAAACGATCCGATAGAAGAAATTGTGATGGATTGTTAGCTGAAGAAAATTGTATCTGTAGGCTCTGTGATAATCTGGTTGAAGATGGATGCATAAAGAAATGCCAATCTAGTTTTAATATCCATATAGACCGGCATCCATTGAGTGACTATCACTCCTTAGTGGGTAACGTGTTAAACCAAACAGATTGTTGGGTATGCTCTCAAGTACCTCAGGGTCACAGCAAATCAGGGCTAGTACCATTTCCTTTAACGTTAGGGGAGGTACTTGAGCTAAGTGGTGGGAGACCGGTGGACCGGAGGTTTAACATCTCCAGCCCTCCTAGTTTGAAGCTCCACCAATACCATGTGGATAGGTCCCTCTTATGTTTTAACATCTCCAATCCCAGAAAACCGGGAAATTGGGAAGTGTCATGGAGCAACCTTACCATGACCTTTTCACACAGAGCAGATAGAATGCCTACAGATACAGAGCTCGTACGCCACATAGCCAGTAGAGGAAAATCTTTCCGGTATCGATATACCTTAGGAAATAGGATTACTAGAGTTGGAGAGGTATCACCAGGATACTGTGCACATATCGTACAAACCGATACGTGCATTAAGCAGATGGAAGAATTAGGGTCAGGAGATTTCACCTGGAAGGTTTGTAACATGGTCATGTCCTTCTCCGTCCCATATGTTCTCCCCGATGATGCATATTTCATATGCGGGAGAAAGGCGTACAAGTGGCTTGCCCCAAACTCTGAAGGATTGTGTTATATTGGAAAAGTATTGCCTGAAGTGATGACTGTTACACATGACAAAATGAAGGACATACACCGTGGTGCCCAAGCTCCTTATACTCACACTCATTACGAGCACCGAGTTAAAAGACAACTGTCAGAAAGGTTAGAGCATCCGGCCTCTGATCTTATCCATGAATCCACCGGGATTCAGGTTCTGGTAGCGTTAGATTTCACTCGTACCGCTCGGGGAGTGATGAATTATAGATACATTTCCGCACTCGCCAATTTGTTAGATAATATCACTGAAATGTATGATGACACGTTTAGATACACTGGAAGAGAACTTCAAGCTTACAAAACAGAACTGGTACAGCATAGAATGGTTCTTAATTATCTTACAGCAGTAACAGGCGGATATTGTGTTACATTGGCAACACAGTACGGCATAAAGTGTTGCACGTATATCACGAATAGCACCGAGGATCCGGTAGAGGTCATAGACCAAAAGATGGACGATATTCTCCAATTGAAGTGGGAATTTCGTCGAAAACACAATCTCACCCTTGCTGCTGTAGGTAATGAGCTGACTAGTTGGGTGTCATGGTTGAACCCGCGAAATTGGTTCTCCGGTTTGGGAGAGTGGGCTCAAGGAGTCATAATGGATGTTGGAAAGTTTCTACTATGTATCTTGGGTGTCGTTATATCGATTGGATTGATATTTAGATGCGGGCAGGCTTTAATGAGGTGCAAACAAAATACAAAAGTGATGAGCTTGAGGAGTGAGGAAACCGTAATTAACCTGGATTTGATTTATGACCCAATGATAGAAACCAGGATGTGATGAAAATGCGATTATACGGTCCGTTTCTTTCACCTGTTTTTCTGCTTTTCTCCAAGATACAAAGACCCCCTTGGACGAGGAAGCTGACGAGACGAGATGTATACAGACAACGGATTGACCAAAGAAGAAGATTTGACAACTTTAAATATGGACACTTGATGAACTTTGCCATGGATCCCCAGTTTCCCTAGTATTTTTAAACTCACGCTAGCCCAACATTTTTGTAAATCTAATGGCACTGACAAAGCTTGTTGCTCATGCCTAAGGAGCAAAACAGCGCAAAGAAGACGACTCTCAACAGATACCGAACACAACTTCAACAACAGATGTACATTTCCCTGACATAGAATATCATTGCATTTTTCGTAAGTGTTCTTTATCTTCATCTCTACAACCCTCAGGTAACGACACACATAGACGATAGGGAATACAGGCACAGATATCAGCAACCACATACCTCCCCCATTCATGTATCATCAACTAAAATGTGCTCCCCATTTTGTTCAAAATCCGAAAAGAGCTCGGTAAAGTTTGACAGCCCATCCACAGACCTGTACCACAGGATAAGAAGGAATTCAAATGTATACTTCGCAATACCTCGAAGCTTGATTTACAACACGTACGGCACGATGATACATGACCCCCCAAACATGGATTCATACACACATGCTTCTGCTATCTCACTAGGTCATACCCTCTTCACACCTTCTCCTCTCTCCTCCCCTACCCAACCATGGAAATCAATTAACCCCTGACTTACATTTTTCTCCTTAAATGTTTTGTGGCAGTTATTATTGACTGCCAAAGGGTGGACTGTCAAAGTCAGAAAAATGTCTCAATGCACGTTGCCATATTTGCACCGCACACTGGTCCGCGCTGCGCGTGCATGCGCTCTCCCGTGGATTCGCATACCCGCAATAACGTGCACTCGCAGGCGCGGTATGCGTATTTACGGTAGAGTTTATATAGTCGTAGCGTGCGACTCATTCGTTACATATTTTCACAATTAATGTAGTTTATAGATCATGGTCCCTTTGATAGATTCTGAAAGTTTGGTTAAAATACAATGTCCCAGAGCTGAGGAATCCCTCTTTATATCGTACAAAGGGTCTAACAGGAATCATACAGCAGTGTTTGGTACCCATCGGAAGAGTATTTAATTAGCAATATTCCGGTGTTGGTTTGGAGCGTATTAATCGCTCGTGCGAATAGTTATGGACATAAGAAGTTTATGTCCATTTCTATTATTTACACATACTCAGGTATGCGGCGGGAAACCCAGTTTCCCACCCACCTGAGCTGTTGGAAATCGTCACAGCCCACCTGTATGAATCACCCTATGACCTTTTGTTATGATGCAGGGCCGAATTCCTTCGGCCAATGGACAATGGGATTGTAGGACCAGGAGATTGCATTGTGTGTGGGGCATAAATAGGCAGGCCGACCACATCCAGCTCTCACTCTCTCATCAACGGTTATCTGCTGATAGCCGGGAGCTGGATATCGAGGCGCAGGCGATCATACCCTTTGTGCGTAAGTTTCTCTCCGTTATCATTGTCTTTCTGTGAGCCAATTTCTCTCTCTCTCTCTCTCTATCTCTCTCTCTCCTCTTTTCCCTTATATCTCTCATAGTATTATAGCATTGTATTGTATTGCATTTAGGTCAGTGTAGTATTGTCTTTTTGTATTTATTGTTTAGTTCTGTGGTTAGGAAGTCTCTGTTATATTGTAGTGTATCATTTGTACTGTTATCCCCTTTTACAAGTATATTAGATATAATACAGTTAATAGGCTTTGGAACCTAAACCAGCATCTGTGTATTTCCTATAGTGTTAAGTGTTCACTTGAGCGTCGGTGACGCTCAAGCAGCTTTGTAGTTAGTCAGGTTACACAAGGTTGCACTTACACCCTGTACTCACATTAAGGTATTCAGTGTATTTCATTGGTATAAGGTTTTATCATAAAGGTATAGTGTTGTGAGCGTCTGCATCGCTGGTGACCTCCTCGTGGTCTCGAGCGTAAGCTACGCCATAGCGAATCATTACCCTAGACATAACCAATAACGTGTCCTGTGATCCCTGGGCCGTGAGCGAACGTGACGCTTGAGCGTCTCGCCTACGGCTGAGCGATCGTTACGCAACTAGCGTACCATTACGGTACTTCTTAAGTAAACAGCGTACAGTGTTCTTAGCTTCATAAAGGGTTGTTTATACGACAAAGGAATTTAGCATTGTCAGGGTATAGACGGGATCCGCAGGAGCTTGGGCACACTAAAAAGACTTTGACTGGGTGTGAAATGGCTCCTCCCTCTATGCCCCTCCTCCAGACCTCAGTTCATTCTTGCCTACTCTCCCGGAATGGCCGGGAGGCTCCCGAAAATCGGGTGACCCTCCCGGCCCTATGGAAGAGTAGGCAAGTCTCCCGGTTTTTAAAATTCCTCCCTGCCCGGCCACCCACTTTGAGAGTAAAGTGGGCGGTCCGGACAGTAGATGATGCGATTCTTGTTGAATCGCGTCATCATAGTCACGCCCCCTGCTGTAAAATGCCGGTTATCGCGGCATTACAGAGCGGGGGGCGTGGTTTAAATGTGTGACACTGTAACCCCGCCCTCATTTCGCCTCCCCCTCCTCCTCCCCGCCCCGTTCCACCTCCTCCCCGCCCCTTTCCGCCTCCTCCTCTCGACATTGCCCAGCCCCTCCACTGAGCCGTCCTGGCAGCTCTCTCCCGGAGAGAGCTGCCAGAAAGTAGGTAAGTATGCCTCAGTTATAGGGACTGTGCCCAGGAGAGACGGACATTTCGAGGGAAGGATTTTTGTTTAAACTAAGGGCGAGAAACATACCAGCCCACACCACAAACATACCGTACAACCGGAGTAGCAGCAAACCAGATAACCGTATGAATTAACAACAGCAACAAGCTGAATATAACTAATACACAACCCACGTGTAAACAAATATAACCAGTAATAATACAACTGCAAGTAACAGTCCGCACTGGGATGGGCGCCCAGCATCCTCTACGGGCTAGGAGAAAAGGATTTACTGGTAGGTATTAAAATACTATTTTCTCTTACGTCCTAGAGGATGCTGGGGACTCCAAAAGGACTATGGGGTCTATACCAAAGCTCCAGAACGGGCGGGAGAGTGCGGACGACTCTGCAGCACCGATTGAGCAAACATGAGGTCCTCATCAACCAGGGTATCAAACTGGTAAAACTTAGCAAAGGTATTTGAACCCGACCACGTAGCTGCTCGGCAAAGCTGAAGTGCCGAGACCCCTCGGGCAGCCGCCCAAGATGAGCCCACTTTTCTGGTAGAATGGGCCTTTACTAACTTCGGCAATGGTAGTCCAGCCGAAGAATGAACTTGCTGGATCGCATTACAAATCCAGCAAGCAATAGTTTGCTTAGAAGCAGGATTTCCAATCTTGGCCCTCATTCCGAGTTGTTCGCTCGCAAGCTGCTTTTAGCAGCATTGCACACGCTAAGACGCCGCCTACTGGGAGTGAATCTTAGCTTAGCAGAATTGCGAACGAAGGATTCTCAAAATTGCGAATAGAAATTTCTTAGCAGTTTCTGAGTAGCTCGACACTTACTCTGCCACTGCGATCAGTTCAGTCAGTTTCGTTCCTGGTTTGACGTCACAAACACACCCAGCGTTCGCCCAGACACTCCCCCGTTTCTCCAGCCACTCCCGCGTTTTTCCCAGAAACTGCAGCGTTTTTTCACACACACCCATAAAACGGTCAGTTTCCGCCCAGAAACACCCACTTCCTGTCAATCACACTCCGATCACCAGAACGAAGAAAATTCCTCGTAATGCCGTGAGTAAAATACCTAACTGTTGAGTAAAATAACTAAGCGCATGCGCTCTGCGAACATTGCGCATGCGCAGTAAGCGACTAATCGCAAAATAGAGAAAATCGGCAACGAGCGAACAACTCGGAATGAGTGCCCTTGTTGGAAGCATACAGGACAAACAGCGCCTCTGTTTTTCTAGTAAGAGCCGTTCTGGCGACGTAAATTTTCAAAGCTCTTACTGCATCAAGAGACTTTGGAACCGCCACAGCATCCGTAGCCACAGGCACCACAATAGGTTGGTTAATGTAAAACGAAGAAACCACCTTCGGCAGAAATTGTTGACGAGTCCTCAATTCCGCTCTATCCGAATGGAAGATCAAATAAGGGCTCTTGTGAGACAAGGCCGCCAACTCTGACACTCGCCTGGCAGATGCCAGAGCCAAAAGCATGACCACTTTCCAAGTGTGAAACTTTAACTCAACCTTACGCAAAGGTTCAACTTCAAACCAGGGAGACATAAGAAACTGTAACACCACTTCAAGATCCCACGGCGCCACCGATGGCACAAATGGAGGATGGATATGCAGCACTCACTTCACAAAAGTCTGAACCTCTGGAAGGACGGCCAATTCTTTCTGAAAGAAAATAGGTAAAGCCGAAATCTGTGCTTTGATGGAACCCAATTTCAGGCCTGCATCGACGCCTGCCTGCAAAAAATGGAGAAACCGACCCAAGTGAAACTCCTCCGCAGGAGCTGCTTTGGTTTCACACCACGAAACATACTTTCTCCAAATACGGTGATAATGTTTCGCCATAACCTCCTTCTTAGCTTTAAGGAGAGTGGGGATGACCTCCCCGGGAATACCTTTCCGAGCTAAGATTTGGCGCTCAACTTCCACGCCGTCAAACGCAGCCGCGGTAAGTCCGGAAACATGCAGGGCCCCTACAGTAACAGGTCCTCTCTCAGAGGAAGCGGCCAGGGATCCTCCACTAGTAATTCCTGAAGATCCGGATACCAGGCCCTCCGTGGCCAATCTGGAACGACAAGTATCGCCTGAACCCTTGTTCGTCGAACGATCCTCAGCACCTTTGGAATGAGAGGAAGCGGAGGGAACACATACACCGACTGAAACACCCACGGAGTCACCAGGGCGTCCACTGCACTGGCTTGGGGGTCCCTTGACCTGGAACAATACCTCGGAAGCTTCTTGTTGAGGCGAGACGCCATCATGTCTATCAGAGGAATTCCCCAGCGCTCCGTCACTTCTGCAAATACCTCTTGATGAAGAGCCCACTCCCCCGGATGGAGATCGTGTCTGCTGAGGAAGTCTGCTTCCCAGTTGTCCACTCCCGGGAGGAAGACTGTTGACAGAGCGCTCACGTGCTGTTCTGCCCAGCGAAGGATTCTTGTGGCCTCCGCCATTGCCGCCCTGCTCCTTGTTCCGCCTTGGCGGTTTACGTACGCCATCGCTGTTATGCTGTCCGACTGGATCAGGACAGGGAGAACCTGAAGAAGGTTCTTTGCTTGCAGCAGGCCGTTGTAAATGGCTCTCAACTCGAGAACATTTATGTGGAGACAAGATTCCTGGCTTGACCACTTTCCCTGGAAATTTCTTCCTTGCGTGACTGCTCCCCAGCCTCGGAGCCTTGCATCTGTTGTCAGCAGGACCCAGTCCTGGATTCCGAATCGGCGTCCCTCTAGAAGGTGAGAGCCTTGCAGCCACCACAGGAGAGAAATCCTGGCCCTGGAAGATAGACTTATTTTCCGGTGCATGTGCAGGTGAGACCTGGACCATTTTTTTAGCAGATCCCACTGAAACATCCGGGCATGAAACCTGCCAAACGGAATGGCTTCGTAAGCCGCAACCATCTTCCCTAGTACCCGAGTGCATTGATGAATCGACACACTGGTCGGCCTAAGAAGCTCCCTGACCATGGTCTGGATTTCCAGAGCTTTGACCTCCGGAAGAAACACTCTCTGTATCTCCGTGTCTAGGACCATGCCCAGGAAGGGCAGCCGAGTGGCCGTGATCAACTGAGACTTTGGCAAATTTAGAATCCAACCGTGATGTCGCAGAACCGACAGGGAGAGATCCACATTTCTTAACAACTGTTCTTGGACCTCGCCTTTATCGGGAGATCGTCCAAGTACGGGATAATTGTGACTCCTTGCTTGCGAAGGAGCACCATCATCTCTACGCCATTACCTTGGTGAAAACCCTCGGGCCGTGGAAAGCCCAAACGGCAACGCCTGAAATTGGTAATGACAATCCTGCACCGCGAACCTCAGGAAGGCATGATGAGGAGGGAATATCGGGATGTGTAAGTAAGCATCCTTTATGTCGACTGATGCCATAAAATCCCCCCCTTCGAGGCTGGAGATCACCGCTCGAAGAGACTCCATCTTGAACTTGAAAGTTTTTAAGTATGGATTGAGGGATTTTAGGTTCAGAATCGGTCTGACCGATCCGTCCGGCTTCGGCACCACAAAGAGGCTCGAATAGAACCCTTCCCCCCGTTCTGACGGGGGAACTGGCACCACGACCCTCTGTTGACACAACATTTGTATCGCAACCCTTACCACCTCTCTTTCGGGAAGAGAAGTTGGCAAGGCCGACATGAAAAACCGGTTGGGGGGCATCTCCTGAAACTCCAGTCTGTACCCTTGGGACACTATGTCTAAGACCCAAGGATCCAGAGCCGAACGAACCCAGACCTGACTGAAGAATCGGAGACGGCCCCCCACTGGTAGGGACTCCCCCAGGGGAGCCCCAGCGTCATGCGGTGGACTTGGTAGAGGCGGGGGAGGACTTTTGGTCCTGGGTGCCTGACACTGCAGGCGACCTCCTTCCCCTTCCTCTACCCTTTGAAGCGAGGAAGGACGAGCCCTTACCTCTTTTGTATTTATTAGGCTGAAAGGACTGCATCTGCTGATGGGGTGCCTTTTTCTGTTGTGTGGGAACATAGGGAAGAAAAGATGACTTACCCGCAGTAGCGGTCGACACCAGGTCAGCCAGGCCGTCACTGAACAAGACTCTACCTTTAAAAGGAAGAGCTTCCATATTCTTCTTGGAGACGTCATCAGCATTCCATTGATGAACCCACAGCGCCCTCCTGGCCGAAATCGCCATGGCATTGGCTCTTGATCCCAAGAGGCCAACATCCCTCGCCGCATCCTTTAGGTAATCTGCAGCGTCCTTGATATAACCAAGAGTCAAAAGAATATTATCTTTATCAAGAGCATCCATATCAGAAGCCAAATTTTCAGCCCACTTAGCAATAGCACTACTCACCCATACCGACGCCACAGCAGGTCTGAGCAATGCACCAGTATTGACGAAAATGGACTTCAATGTCGTCTCCAGCTTGCGATCCGCCGGATCCTTGAGAGTAGCGGTGTCAGGAGACGGAAGCGCCACCTTCTTGGACAATCGCGAGAGAGCCTTGTCCACATTTGGAGACGACTCCCATTTTTCCCTATCGTCAGAGGGGAAAGGATACGCCATCAAAATTCTCTTGGGAATCTGCCACCGTTTTTCAGGCGACTCCTAAGCCTTTATACAAAGCGCATTCATTTCATGAGAGGGGGGAAATTTTACCTCAGGTCTTTTCCCTTTAAATAAACAGACCCTTGTGTCAGGAACGGCAGGTTCCTCAGATATACGTAAAACATCTTTAATGGCTATAATCATGTACTGAATACTCTAGACAACCCGTGGATGCAAAGAAGCCTCATTAAAATCGACATCGGAGTCAGAGTCCGTGTCGGTACCTGTATCTGCCATCTGGTTAAAAGCACGCTTTTGTGACCCTGAGACTGTCTGTACCTGAGACAAAGCGTCCTCCACCGACTGTCTCCATGTTTGTGTCTGAGAATCAGATTTATCCAGTCTATTAGATAATAAAGCCAAATTCGCATTCAATGTACTCAGCATAGTCATCCAATCAGCAGTCGGCTGTGCCGACAGAGACATACCTAAATCCTCTTCTGCAGCCCCCATAACTTCCTCCGGGGAGGAACACCCAGGCTCAGACATGTCGACACCTAGTGCCGACACACCCACACTCACACAGGCATGGAGACAGACCCACAGAGAAGCCCGTAGGGAGAAACACAGAGGGAGTATGCCAGCTCACACCCCAGCCCCCATACACTAAAAGAATAGTATATATGATCAGCGCTGTCTAACATAAATGAAAGCACCAAATTTTATGTGCCCCCCCCCCCTGTTTTTCCTCCCTGTTACTTGCGGGAGCTTGGAGGTCCGGGCCAGCGTCTCTGCAGCACTGTAGAGGTAGGAGAAAATGGCGCTGGTGAGCAATGTACGGCTAAGCCCCGCCCCTTCCCGGTGCGCAGTAGCCCGCTAAAATTCAAATTCTGTACACTGGCGGGGGTAATCTATACGGTGTCCGCACACCGTATATTCCGTTTTTTGCCAGCCACCGACCCCAGTAACTGCTGCCCAGGGCGCTCCCCCCTAGCGCCCTGCACCCTGCAAGTGCCATTGGTGACTGTGTGGGAGCATGGAGCGCAGCGATACCGCTGCGCTGTACCTCGTTACTGAAGTCTTCTGCCATCACTGAAGTCTTTGGTTCTTCTAATACTCACCCGGCTTCTTTCTTCTGGCTCTGTGAGGGGGTGACGGCGCGGCTCCGGGAACAAGCAGCTAGGCGTACCAAGTGATCGAACCCTCTGGAGCTAATGGTGTCCAGCAGCCTAAGAAGCAGAGCCCTTGAACTAAGAAGAAGTAGGTCTAACTTCTCTCCCCTCAGTCCCACGATGCAGGGAGCCTGTAGCCAGCAGGTCTCCCTGAAAATAAAAAACCTAACAAAAGTCTTTCTAGAGAAACTCTGTAGAGCTCCCCTAGTGTGTGTCCAGTCACTCCTGGGCACAAAGTCTGAGGTCTGGAGGAGGGGCAGAGGGAGGAGCCAGTTCACACCCAGATTAAGTCTTTTTAGTGTGCCCAAGCTCCTGCGGATCCTGTCTATACCCCATGGTCCTTTTGGAGTCCCCAGCATACTCTAGGACGTAAGAGAAAGAGAGTGTGTCAGAGAGGGAGAGAGAGTGATAGTGTCAGGGAGAGAGGGGGAGAGAACGAGAGAGGGTATAAGGGAGGGAGAGAGAGAGGGAGAGAGAGTGATAGTGTCAGGGTTAGAGGGGGAGAAAGAACGAGAGAGAGAGAGGGTGTAAGGAAGGGAGAGAAAGAGAGAGTGTCAGAGAGGAAGTGACAGTGTCAGGGAGAGAGAACGAGAGAGAGAGAGGGTATAAGGGAGGGAGAGAAAGAGAGAGGGAGAGAGAGTGAGTGTCAGGGAGAGAAAGAAAGAGAGAGGGTATAAGGGAGAGAGAGAAAAAGTGTCAGACAGGGAGAGAGAGTGATAGTGTCAGGGAGAGAGAATGAGCGAGAGGGTGTAAGGGAGGGAGAGAGAGTGTGTCAGAGAGGGAGAGTGATAGTGTCAGGGAGAGAGAACGAGAGCGAGAGGGTATAAGGGAGGGAGAGAGAGTGATAGTGTCAGGGAGAGAGGGGGAGAGAGAACGAGAGAGAGAGAGGGTGTAAGGAAGGGAGAGAAAGAGAGAGTGTCAGAGAGAGAGAGAGAGAGAGAGAGAGAGAGAGAGTGACAGTATCAGGGAGAGAGGGGGAGAGAGAATGAGAGAGATGGGAGGGAGGGAGGGAGGGAGAGAGAGTGTCAGAGAGGGAGAGCAAGTGATAGTGTCAGGGAGAGAGAACGAGGGAGAGAGAACGAGAGAGAGGGTGTAAGGGAGGGAGAGAGAGTGTCAGAGAGGGAGAGCGAGTGATAGTGTCAGGGAGAGAGAACGAGAGAGAGGGTGTTAGGGAGGGAGAGAGAGTGTCAGAGAAGGAGAGAGAGAGTGATAGTGTCAGGGAGAGAAAGAGAGGGGGAGAGAGAGAACGAGAAAGAGAGGGTGTATACGCAGCCGGATCTGCGTCCATCTCCTCACATGCTGGGGGCTGCCCAGCACAGGGCAAGACCGGCCAGCAATTATATTGTGGACGCATCGCAACTAAGGTTGACTTCTGGCGCGCTGTCATACCTAGTATTAGGGACCCCCAGTGAAGGAGACGCCTTGCCGATCGGCCTGGGGGCTTAACCCTATATCTGCAGATATACGCAACTAAGATCTCTGTATTATCTGATTATTACACTGTGGTGTATTCTCTACCGTACATTATACATATGTTACCTTATACTGCACAGGACTGTGGTGTATTCCCTACCGTGCATTATACATTATACATATGTTACCTTATACTGCACAGGACTATGGTGTATTCTCTACAGTACATTAAACATATGTTACCTTATACTGCACAGGACTATGGTGTATTCTCTACAGTGCATTATACATTATACATATGTTACATTATACTGCACAGGACTATGGTGTATTCGCTACAGTGCATAATACATATATTACATTCAATTGCACAGGACTATGGTGTATTCTCTACAGTGCATTATATATTATACATATGTTACATTATACTGCATAGGACTATGGTGTATTCTCTATAGTTCAATATACATATGCTACCTTATACAGCACAGGACTATGGTGTATTCTCTACTGTGCATTATACATATGTTACCTTATACTGCACAGGACTATGGTGTATTCCCTACAGTGCATTGTAAGTTTTACATATGTTACCTTATAGTGCACAGGACTATGGTGTATTCTCTACCGTGCATTATACATTATACATATGTTACATTATACTGCACAGGACTATGGTGTATTCTCTACAGTACATTATACATATGTTACCTTATACTGCACAGGACTATGGTGTAGTCTCTACAGTACATTATACATATGTTACATTATACTGCACAGGACTATGGTGTATTCTCTACAGTGCATTATACATTACACATATGTTACATTACACTGCACAGGACTGTGGTGTATTCTCTACAGTACATTATACATATATTATCTTATAGTGCACAGGACTGTGATGTATTCTCTTCCGTGCATTATACATATGTTACCTTATAGTGCACATGTCTGTGGTGTATTCCCTACCGTGCATTATACATATGTTACCTTATAGTGCATAGGACTGTGGTGTATTCTCTACCGTGCATTATACATTATACATATGTTACATTATACTGCACAGGACTATGGTGTATTCTCTACAGTACATTATACATATGTTACCTTATACTGCACAGGACTATGGTGTATTCTCAACAGTACATTATACATATGTTACCGTATACTGCACAGGACTATGGTGTATTCTCAACAGTACATTATACATATGTTACATTATACTGCACAGGACTATGGTGTATTCTCTACAGTACATTATACATTATTCATATGTTACATTATACTGCACAGGACTATGGTGTATTCTCTACAGTGCATTATACATTATACATATGTTACCTTATACTGCACAGGACTATGGTGTATTCTCTACAGTACATTATACATATGTTACATTATACTGCACAGGACTATGGTGTATTCTCTACAGTGCATTATACATTATACATATGTTACCTTATACTGCACAGGACTATGGTGTATTCTCTACAGTGCATTTTACATTATACATATGTTACATTATACTGCACAGGACTATGGTGAATTCTCTACAGTGCATTATACATATGTTACCTAATACTGCACAGGACTATGGTGTATTCTCTACAGTGTATTATACATTATACATATGTTACCTTATACTGCACAGGACTATGGTGTATTCTCTACAGTACATTATACATTATACATATGTTATATTATACTGCACAGGACTGTGGTGTATTCTCTACAGTGATACATTATACATATGTTACATTATACTGCACAGGACTATGGTTTATTCTCTACAGTACATTATACATATGTTACATTATACTGCACAGGACTATGGTGTATTCTCTACAGTGATACATTATACATATGTTACATTATACTGCACAGGACTATGGTTTATTCTCTACAGTACATTATACATATGTTACATTATACTGCACAGGACTATGGTGTATTCTCTACAGTGCATTATCCATTATACATATGTTACATTATACTGCGCAGGACTATGTTGTATTCTCTACAGTACATTATACATATGTTACCTTATACTGCACAGGACTATGGTGTATTCTCTACAGTACATTATACATTATACATATGTTACCTTATACTGCACAGGACTATGGTGTATTCGCTACAGTACATTATACATATGTTACCTTATACTGCACAGGACTATGGTGTATTCTCTACAGTATATTATACATTATACATATGTTACATTATACTGCACAGGACTATGGTGTATTCTTTACAGTGCATTATACATATGTTACTTTATTCTGCACAGGACTATGGTGTATTCTCTACAGTACATTATACAGGTTGAGTCTCCCTTATCCAAAATGCTTGGGACCAGAGGTATTTTGGATATGGGATTTTTCCGTATTTTGGAATAATTGCATACCATAATGAGATATCATGGTGATGGGACCTAAATCTAAGCACAGAATGCATTTATGTTTCATATACACCTTATATACACAGCCTGAAGGTAATTTTAGACAATATTTTTTATAACTTTGTGCATTAAACAAAGTGTGTCTACATTCACACAATTCATTTATGTTTCATATACACCTTATACACACAGCCTGAAGGACATTTAATACAATATTTTTAATAACTGTGTGTATTAAACAAAGTTTGTGTACATTGAGCAATCAAAAAACAAAGGTTTCACTATCTCACTCTCACTCAAAAAAGTCCGTATTTCGGAATATTCCGTATTTCGGAATATTTGGATATGGGATACTCAACCTGTACATTATTCATATGTTACATTATACTGCACAGGACTATGGTGTATTCTCTACAGTGCATTATACATTATACATATGTTACCTTATACTGCACAGGACTATGGTGTATTCTCTACAGTGCATTATACATTATAAATATGTTACATTATACTGCACAGGACTATGGTGTATTCATTACAGTGCATTATACATTATACATATGTTACCTTATACTGCACAGGACTATGGTGTATTCTCTACAGTGCATTATACATTATACATATGTTACATTATACTGCACAGGACTGTGGTGTATTCTCTACAGTGATACATTATACATATGTTACATTATACTGCACAGGACTATGGTTTATTCTCTACAGTACATTATACATATGTTACATTATACTGCACAGGACTATGGTGTATTCTCTACAGTGCATTATCCATTATACATATGTTACATTATACTGCGCAGGACTATGTTGTATTCTCTACAGTACATTATACATATGTTACCTTATACTGCACAGGACTATGGTGTATTCTCTACAGTACATTATACATTATACATATGTTACCTTATACTGCACAGGACTATGGTGTATTCGCTACAGTACATTATACATATGTTACCTTATACTGCACAGGACTATGGTGTATTCTCTACAGTGCATTATACATATATTACCTTATACTGCACAGGACTATGATGTATTCTCTACAGTGCATTATACATAACACATATGTTACCTTATACTGCACAGGACTATGGTGTATTCTCTACAGTGCATTATACATTATACATATGTTACATTATACTGCACAGGACTATGGTGTATTCTCTACACTGCATTATACATTATACATATGTTACATTATACTGCACAGGACTATGGTGTATTCTCTACAGTGCATTATACATAATACATATGTTACATTATACTGCACAGGACTATGGTGTATTCTCTACAGTGTATTATACATTATACATATGTTACCTAATACTGTATAGGACTATGGTGTATTCTTTACAGTGCATTATACATTATACATATCTTACCTTATACGGCACAGGACTATGGTGTATTCTCTACAGTACATTATACATATGTTACCTTATACTGCACAGGACTATGGTGTATTCTCTACAGTACATTATACATATGTTACCTTGTACTGCACAGGACTATGTTGTATTATCTACAGTACATTATACATATGTTACATTATACTGCACAGGACTATGGTGTATTCTCTACAGTGCGTTATACATATGTTACTTTATTCTGCACAGGACAATGGTGTATTCTCTACTGTACATTATACATATGTTACCTTATACTGCACAGGACTATGGTGTATTCTCTACAGTACATTATACATATGTTACATTATACTGCACAGGACTATGGTGTATTCTCTACAGTGCATTATACATTATACATATGTTACCTTATACTGCACAGGACTATGGTGTATTCTCTACAGTGCATTATACATTATACATATGTTACATTATACTGCACAGGACTATGGTGAATTCTCTACAGTGCATTATACAAATGTTAACTAATACTGCACAGGACTATGGTGTATTCTCTACAGTGTATTATACATTATACATATGTTACCTTATACTGCACAGGACTATGGTGTATTCTCTACAGTACATTATACATTATACATATGTTATATTATACTGCACAGGACTGTGGTGTATTCTCTACAGTGATACATTATACATATGTTACATTATACTGCACAGGACTATGGTTTATTCTCTACAGTACATTATACATATGTTACATTATACTGCACAGGACTATGGTGTATTCTCTACAGTGCATTATCCATTATACATATGTTACATTATACTGCGCAGGACTATGTTGTATTCTCTACAGTACATTATACATATGTTACCTTATACTGCACAGGACTATGGTGTATTCTCTACAGTACATTATACATATGTTACCTTATACTGCACAGGACTATGGTGTATTCGCAACAGTACATTATACATATGTTACCTTATACTGCACAGGACTATGGTGTATTCTCTACAGTATATTATACATTATACATATGTTACATTATACTGCACAGGACTATGGTGTATTCTTTACAGTGCATTATACATATGTTACTTTATTCTGCACAGGACTATGGTGTATTCTCTACTGTACATTATACATATGTTACCTTATACTCCACAGGACTATGGTGTATTCTCTACAGTGCATTATACATTATACATATGTTACCTTATACTGCACAGGACTATGGTGTATTCTCTACAGTACATTATACATATGTTACATTATACTGCACAGGACTATGGTGTATTCTCTACAGTGCATTATACATATGTTACCTTATACTGCACAGGACTATGGTGTATTCTCTACAGTGCATTATACATTATACATATGTTACATTATACTGCACCGGACTATGGTGAATTCTCTACAGTGCATTATACATATGTTACCTAATACTGCACAGGACTATGGTGTATTCTCTACAGTGTATTATACATTATACATATGTTACATTATACTGCACAGGACTATGGTGTATTCTCTACAGTACATTATACATTATACATATGTTATATTATACTGCACAGGACTGTGGTGTATTCTCTACAGTGATACATTATACATATGTTACATTATACTGCACAGGACTATGGTTTATTCTCTACAGTACATTATACATATGTTACATTATACTGCACAGGACTATGGTGTATTCTCTACAGTGCATTATCCATTATACATGTTACATTATACTGCGCAGGACTATGTTGTATTCTCTAAAGTACATTATACATATGTTACCTTATACTGCACAGGACTATGGTGTATTCTCTACAGTACATTATACATTATACATATGTTACCTTATACTGCACAGGACTATGGTGTATTCGCTACAGTACATTATACATATGTTACCTTATACTGCACAGGACTATGGTGTATTCTCTACAGTATATTATACATTATACATATGTTACATTATACTGCACAGGACTATGGTGTATTCTTTACAGTGCATTATACATATGTTACTTTATTCTGCACAGGACTATGGTGTATTCTCTACTGTACATTATACATATGTTACCTTATACTGCACAGGACTATGGTGTATTCTCTACAGTGCATTATACATTATACATATGTTACATTATACTGCACAGGACTATGGTGAATTCTCTACAGTGCATTATACATATGTTACATTATACTGCACAGGACTATGGTGTATTCTCTACGGTGCATTATACATTATACATATGTTACATTATACTGCACAGGACTATGGTGTATTCTCTACAGTGCATTATACATTATACATATGTTACATTATACTGCACAGGGCTATGGTGTATTCTCTACAGTGTATTATACATTATACATATGTTACCTTATACTGCACAGGACTATGTTGTCTGTCTACCATGTATTATACATATGTTACCTTATAGTGCACAGGACTGTGGGGTATTCTCTGCATTACTGTTATTAATCTGGTGCACTATCATGCATGCACTAGCAGCATTTACTATAAATATTGGTCAAGGGCCCCAGACCATGCACTCAGTAATGGTTTGCCAGCCTCTGTGGCAGCTGGCCAAACCCCCTCTGGAAGACTACCACACCCCTAAATATGGGCCCCTACCATTGCATTACCGCGGTGGGTCCTTCATACCCCAGTCTGACACTGTCTGTAACTGGTCAGTAACTGGTATTTGCACAAAGGCAATGTGCAGTCGGGGTATGTCGGTGGATCTATGGATATAAATATGTTTTGCAGTTAGTATAGGGTAGGTGCCAGTATATGCTGATGATTATTATACAGCACCAAAATATTCCACACTCTACAGAGAACACCTGTCAGTCACATCACGCCACACCGTGCAGAGAACACCTGTCACTCACATCACGCCACACTCTACAGAGAATACCTGTCAGTCACATCATGCCTCACATCACGCCGCACCGTACAGAGAACACCTGTCACTCACATCACCCCACAATGTACAGAGAACACCTGTCAGTCACATCACGCCACACCGTGCAGAGAACACCTGTCACTCACATCACGCCACACTCTACAGAGAACACCTGTCAATCACATCATGCCTCACATCACGCCGCACCGTACAGAGAACACCTTTCACTCACATCACCCCACAATGTACAGAGAACACCTGACAGTCACATCACGCCACACCGTGCAGAGAACACCTGTCAGTCACATCACGCCACACTGTACAGAGAACACCTGTCAATCACATCATGCCTCACATCACGCCGCACCGTACAGAGAACACCTGTCACTCACATCACCCCACAATGTACAGAGAACACCTGACAGTCACATCACGCCACACCGTGCAGAGAACACCTGTCACTCACATCACGCCACACTCTACAGAGAACACCTGTCAATCACATCATGCCTCACATCACGCCGCACCGTACAGAGAACACCTTTCACTCACATCACCCCACAATGTACAGAGAACACCTGACAGTCACATCACGCCACACCGTGCAGAGAACACCTGTCAGTCACATCACGCCACACTGTACAGAGAACACCTGTCAGTCACATCACCCCACAATGTACAGAGAACACCTGACAGTCACATCACGCCACACCGTGCAGAGAACACCTGTCAGTCACATCACGCCACACTGTACAGAGAACACCTGTCAATCACATCATGCCTCACATCACGCCGCACCGTACAGAGAACACCTGTCACTCACATCACCCCACAATGTACAGAGAACACCTGACAGTCACATCACGCCACACCGTGCAGAGAACACCTGTCAGTCACATCACGCCACACTGTACAGAGAACACCTGTCAGTCACATCACCCCACAATGTACAGAGAACACCTGTCAGTCACATCACGCCACACTGTACAGAGAACACCTGTCACTCACATCACCCCACAATGTACAGAGAACACCTGACAGTCACATCACGCCACACCGTGCAGAGAACACCTGTCAGTCACATCACGCCACACTGTACAGAGAACACCTGTCAGTCACATCACGCCACACTGTACAGAGAACACCTGTCAGTCACATCACCCCACAATGTACAGAGAACACCTGTCAGTCACATCACGCCGCACTGTACAGAGAACACCTGTCAGTCACATCACCCCACAATGTACAGAGAACACCTGTCAGTCACATCACGCCACACTCTACAGAGAACACCTGTCACATCACGCCGCACTGTACAGAGAACACCTGTCAGTCACATCCCGCCGCACCGTGCAGGTGTTCACATCACGCAGCACCCTACAGAGAACACCTGTCAGTCACATCATGCTGCACTGTACAGAGAACACCTGTCAGTCACATCTTGCCACACTGTACAGAGAACACCTGTCACATCACGCCGCACTGTACAGAGAACACCTGTCAGTCACATCACCCCACAATGTACAGAGAACACCTGTCAGTCACATCACGCCACACTCTACAGAGAACACCTGTCACATCACGCCGCACTGTACAGAGAACACCTGTCAGTCACATCCCGCCGCACCGTGCAGGTGTTCACATCACGCAGCACCCTACAGAGAACACCTGTCAGTCACATCATGCTGCACTGTACAGAGAACACCTGTCAGTCACATCTTGCCACACTGTACAGAGAACACCTGTCACATCACGCCGCACTGTACAGAGAACACCTGTCAGTCACATCACCCCACAATGTACAGAGAACACCTGTCAGTCACATCACGCCACACTCTACAGAGAACACCTGTCACATCACGCCGCACTGTACAGAGAACACCTGTCAGTCACATCCCGCCGCACCGTGCAGGTGTTCACATCACGCAGCACCCTACAGAGAACACCTGTCAGTCACATCATGCTGCACTGTACAGAGAACACCTGTCAGTCACATCATGCCGCACTGTACAGAGAACACCTGTCAGTCACATCTTGCCACACTGTACAGAGAACACCTGTCACATCACGCCGCACTGTACAGAGAACACCTGTCAGTCACATCACCCCACAATGTACAGAGAACACCTGTCAGTCACATCACGCCACACTCTACAGAGAACACCTGTCACATTACGCCGCACTGTACAGAGAACACCTGTCAGTCACATCACGCCGCACTGTACAGAGAACACCTGTTAGTCACATCCTGCCGCACTGTACAGAGAACACCTGTCAGTCACATCACACCGCACCGTACAGAGAACACCTGTCAGTCACATCACGCCGCACCGTACAGAGAACACCTGTCAGTCACATCACGCCACTCCGTACAGAGAACACCTGTCAGTCACATCACACCACACTGTGCAGAGAACACCTGTCACTCACATCACGCCGCACTGTACAGAGAACACCTGTCAGTCACATCTCGCCGCACTGTACAGAGAACACCTGTCAGTCACATCACGCCGCACTGTACGGAGAACACCTGTTAGTCACATCCTGCCGCACTGTACAGAGAACACCTGTCAGTCACATCCTGCCGCACTGTACAGAGAACACCTGTCAGTCACACATCACGCCGCACCGTACAGAGAACACCTGTCAGTCACATCTCGCCGCACTGTACAGAGAACACTTGTCAGTCACATCACGCCGCACCGTACAGAGAACACCTGTCAGTCACATCTCGCCGCACTGTACAGAGAACACTTGTCAGTCACATCACGCCACACTGTACAGAGAACACCTGTCAGTCACATCACGCCGCACCGTACAGAGAACACCTGTCAGTCACATCACGCCGCACCGTACAGAGAACACCTGTCAGTCACATCATGCCACACTGGAGCCTATAGTCCGAATTCCCTAACACAAACACACACATGCACGCACACACACACACACACACACACACGCATGCATGCACAGACGTCAGCAGCCAATTAACCTTGCAGTGTGCTTTTTGAGTATGTGGGGGAAACAGGAGCACCCCAAGAAAAGCAGCGCAAGAATGGGGGAGAACACACAAACTCCACAATAGGTAGGGTAGTCTGGTTGCTGTGAGGCAACAATGCTAATCACTGTGTAGCCATGCTGTCATATATGATGGCGATGAGTACAGATGTTGGAACATAGGGGCAGAAATAATAAGATTTTAAACCCACCGGTAAATCTTTTTCTCCTAGTCTGTAGAGGATGCGGGGGACTCCGTAAGGACCATGGGGTATAGATGGGCTCCGCAGGAGACATGGGCACTCTAAAGAACTTTTAGTATGGGTGTGCACTGGCTCCTCCCTCTATGCCCCTCCTCCAGACCTCAGTTAGAGAAACTGTGCCCAGAGGAGATGGACAATATGAGGAAAGGATTTGTTAATCTAAGGGCAAGATTCATACCAGCCCACACCAATCACACCATATAACCTGGAATATACGAAACCAGTTAACAGTATGAACAAAAAACAGCATCAGTCAAAGACCGATCTTAACCGTAACATAACCCTTATGTAAGTAATAACTATATACAAGTCTTGCAGAGTTTCCGCACTGGGACGGGCGCCCAGCATCCTCTACGGACTAGGAGAAAAAGAATTACCGGTAGGTTTAAAATCTTATTTTCTCTTACGTCCTAGAGGATGCTGGGGACTCCGTAAGGACCATGGGGTTTATACCAAAGCTCCAAACCGTGCGAGAGAGTGCGGATGACTCTGCAGCACCGATTCAGCAAACGCGAGGTCCTCCCCAGCCAGGGTATCAAACTTGTAGAATTTTGCAAAAGTGTTTGAACCCGACCAAGTAGCTGCTCGGCACAACTGTAAAGCCGAGACGCCTCGGGCAGCCGCCCAAGAAGAGACCACCTTCCTAGTGGAATGGGCCTTAACCGAATTTGGTACCGGCAATCCAGCCGTAGAATGAGCCTGCTGAATCGTGTTACAGATCCAGCGAGCAATAGTCTGCTTAGAAGCAGGCACGCCAACCTTGTTGGCTGCATACAGGACAAACAGAGCCTCTGTTTTCCTATCCCTAGCCGTCCTGGCTACAAAATTTTTTATTTTTTTTTATTTTAAGGCCCTGACTACATCCAGGGACTTGGAGTCCTCCAAGTCCCCTGTAGCCACAGGCACCACAATAGGTTGGTTCATATGAAAAGAAGAAACCACATTAGGCAAAAATTGAAGACGAGTCCTTAACTCTGCTCTATCCACATGAAAAATCAAGTAGGGGCTCTTGTGAGACAAAGCCGCCAACTCTGACACCCGCCTTGCAGATGCCAAGGCTAACAATATGACCACTTTCCAAGTGAGAAATTTTAATTCCCCCGTTTGAAGAGTTTCAAACCAGTGTGATTTAAGGAACTGCAACACCACGTTAAGGTCCCATGGTGCCACAGGAGGCACAAAAGGAGGTTGGATGCGCAGCACTCCCTTTACGAAAGTTTGGACTTCTGGGCCAATTCCTTCAGAAAAAATATAGATAGGGCCGAAATCTGTACCTTAATGGAGCCTAATTTCAGGCCCATATCCACTCCTGTCTGTAGGAAGTAGTGATGAGCGGGTTCGGTTCCTCGGAATCCGAACCACCCGAACTTCACCCATTTTACACGGTTCCGAGGCGGACTCGAATCTTCCCGCCTTGCTCGGTTAACCCGAGCGCACCTGAACGTCATCATCCCTCTGTCGGATTCTCGCGAGATTCGTATTCTATATAAGGAGCTGTGCGTTGGAGATGATAACGAGAGGACATGTCGGCGTCCTCTCAGTTCTTTCTTTGTACAGTGTGCTGCAAATATCTGTGCTCAGTGTGCTGCAAATATCTGTGCTCAGTGTGCTGCAAATATCTACGTTCTCTGCCTGAAAAACGCTCCATATCTATGCTCAGTGTGCTGCAAATATCTGTGCTCAGTGTGCTTTATTGTGGGGACTGGAGACCACCAGTATATAGTAGGAGGACAGTGCAGAGTTTTGCTGACCAGTGACCACCAGTATTATACGTTCTCTGCCTGATAAACGCTCCATATCTGTGCTCAGTGTGCTGCATATATCTGTGCTCACACTGCTTTATTGTGGGGACTGGGGACCAGCAGTATTATATAGGAGGAGTACAGTGCAGAGTTTTGCTGACCAGTGACCAGTGACCACCAGTATTATACGTTCTCTGCCTGAAAAACGCTCCATATCTGTGCTGCATTGTAGTATATAGTAGGAGGACATTGCAGAATTTTGCTGACCAGTGACCACCAGAATTATATCAGTACGGTACAGTAGGCCACTGCTCTACCTACCTCTGTGTCGTCAAGTATACTATCCATCCATACCTGTGGTGCATTTTAGTTGTTGTGCGCAGTAGTAGGAGGACAGTGCATAATTTTGCTGACCACCAGTATATAATATATAGCAGTATGGTACAGTAGGCCACTGCTCTATCTACCTCTGTGTCGTCAAGTATACTCTCCATCCATACCTGTGGTGCATTTAAGTTTTTGTGCGCAGTATATATAGTAGTAGGCCATTGCTATTGATATATTACTGGCATATAATTCCACACATTAAAAAATGGAGAAAAATGTGGAGGGTAAAATAGGGAAAGATCAAGATCCACTTCCACCTCGTGCTGAAGCTGCTGCCACTAGTCATGGCCGAGACGATGAAATGCCATCAACGTCGTCTGCCAAGGCCGATGCCCAATGTCATAGTAGAGAGCATGTAAAATCCAAAAAACAAAAGTTCAGTAAAATGACCCAAAAATCAAAATTAAAGCGTCTTGATGAGAAGCGTAAACTTGCCAATATGCCATTTACGACACGGAGTGACAAGGAACGGCTGAAGCCCTGGCCTATGTTCATGGCTAGTGGTTCAGATTCACATGAGAATGGAAGCACTCATCCTCTCGCTTGAAAACTGCAGTGCCACTCCTAGATGGGCCAGGTGTTTGTGTCGGCCACTTGTGTCGCTTAGCTTAGTCACACAGCTACCTCATTGCGCCTCTTTTTTTCTTTGCATCATGTGCTGTTTGGGGACTATTTTTTAAATCGTCCATCCTGTCTGACACTGCAGTGCCACTCCTAGATGAGCCAGGTGTTTGTTCCGGCCACCTGTGTCGCTTAGCTTAGTCATCCAGTGACCTTGGTGCAAATTTTAGGACTAAAAATAATATTGTGAGGTGTGAGGTGTTCAGAATAGACTGAAAATGAGTGGAAATTATGGTTATTGAGGTTAATAATACTATGGGATCAAAATGACCCCCAAATTCTATGATTTAAGCTGTTTTTGAGGGGGTTTTGTAAAAAAAACACCCGAATCCAAAATACACCCAAATCCGACAAAAAATTTCCAGGAAGGTTTTGCCAAAAAGCGTCCGAATCCAAAACACAGCCGCGGAACCGAATCCAAAACCAAAAACACAAAACTCGAAAAAAGTCCGGTGCACATATCTAGTAGGAAGTGGAGAAAACGGCCCAGATGGAAATCTTCCGTAAGAGCATGTTTGGTTTTACACCAAGACAGTGGCGTCACAAGGCGGGTGCGGGGGGTGCGGCCCGCACCCGGGTGTGATGCCTGGAGGAGGGTGACACCAAATGTCAGCTCCTCCGCACTGACAGGAACCAGGTGCTGTAGTGAGAAAGTCTCCTACAGCACCCGGCTCCTGTCACAGAAGAGGAGCCGACAGCGGACGGAGACTGGCTCTGGGGGAAGCCCAGCATCTCCGGAGATGCTGGGCACGCCCCCAGAGTGACGATTCTGGGATCCCAGAGAAGCCACGCCCCCTAAATACAAGGCCACACCCCTTTTTTGCCGCGATCGCGGCAGGAGATCAGGGTCGCGCACCGGGTGTCACCACACCCGGTGACGCCTCTGCACCAAGATAGATACTTCCTCCAGATACGGTGATAATGTTTCGCCGTTACTTCCTTCCTAGCCTTTATCAGAGTAGGAATAACTTCCTCCGGAATACCTCTCTCAGCTAGGATTCGGTGTTCAACCGCCATGCCGTCAAACGCAACCGCTGTAAGTCTTGGAACATGCAAGGCCCCTGCTGCAGCAGGTCTTCCCTGAGAGGAAGAGGCCACGGATCTTCTGTGAGCATTTCCTGAAGATCCGAATACCAGGCCCTTCGAGGCCAATCTGGAACCACGAGTATTGCTTGTACTCTGTTTCGTCTTATGATTCTCAACACTTTTGAGATGAGAGGTAGAGGAGGGAACACAGGGCGTCTACCGCTACTGCCTGAGGGTCCCTTGACCTGGCACAATACCTCCGAAGCTTCTTGTTGAGGCGTGACGACATCATGTCTATTTGAGGAAGTCCCCAAAGACTTGCTATCTCTGCAAAGACCTCTTGATGAAGTCCCCACTCTCCTGGATGGAGATCGTGTCTGCTGAGGAAGTCTGCTTCCCAGTTGTCCACTCCTGGTATGAAGACTGCTGACAGAACACTTACGTGATTTTCCGCCCAGCGCAGAATTCTGGTTGCTTCCGCCATTGCCACTCTGCTCCTTGTCCCGCCTTGGCGGTTTACATGAGCCACAGCTGTGACGTTGTCTGATTGAATCAGAACCGGTAGGTCGCGAAGAAGATACTCCGCTTGTCGTAGGCCATTGTATATGGCCCTCAATTCCAGCACGTTGATATGTAGACAAGCCTCTTGGCTTGACCATAGTCCCTGAAAATTTCTTCATTTTGTGACTGCTCCCCATCCTCGGAAGCTCGCGTCCGTGGTCACCAGAACCCAGTCTTGAATGCCGAACCTGCGACCCTCTACAAGGTGAGCACTCTGCAGCCACCACAGGAGAGACACCCTGGCCCTGGGGGACAGGCTTATCTTTTGATGTAGGTGTAGATGGGACCCCGACCATTTGTCCAGAAGGCCCACTGAAACGTCCTCGCATGGAACCTGCCGAAGGGGATGGCATCGTAGGCTGCCACCATTTTTCCCAGAACTCGAGTGCATTGATGAACAGACACTCTTTTTGGTTTTAGCAGGTCCCTGACCATGTTCTGGAGGTCCTGGGCTTTTTCTATTAGTAGAAAAACCCTCTTCTGTTCCGTGTCTAGGATCATGCCTAGGAATGATATTCGAGTCGTTGGAATCAACTGTGACTTTGGCAGATTGAGAATCCAACCGTGTTGATGTAACACTCTCAGGGAGTGCGACACACTTTTCAGCAATTGATCTCTTGATCTCGCCTTTATCAGGAGATCGTCCAAGTATGGGATAATTGCGACTCCCTGCTTGCGCAGGAGCACCATCATTTCCGCCATTACTTTGGTGAAAATTCTCGGGGCCGTGGAAAGCCCAAACGGCAACGTCTGAAACTGGTAATGACAGTCCTGTACCGCGAAACGCAGGTATTCCTGATGAAGAGGAAATATGGGGACATGAAGGTAGGCATCCTTCACGTCCAGCGACACCATAAAATCCCCTGCTTCCAGACTGGATATCACAGCCCGGAGTGATTCCATCTTGAATTTGAACTTTTTCAAGTATAGGTTCAGGGATTTTAGATTCAAAATGGGTCTGACCGAACCATCCGGTTTCGGGACCACAAACAGTGTTGAATAGTACCCTTTTCCTTGTTGGCCTAGGGGGACCTTTACAATCACTTGCTGTTGACACAGCTTTTGAATTGCATCTAATACCACTTCCCAGTCCGGGGAAGAGGTTGGCAAGGCCGACTTGAAAAATCGGCGAGGGAGCACCTCCTCGAACTCCAGTTTGTAACTTTGGGATACAATTTCCAACGCCCAAGGATCCACGTCTGATAGAACCCAGACCTGGCTGAAGAGTCGAAGACGTGCCCCCACCGGTGCGGACTCCCTCCATGGAGCCCCAGCGTCATGCGGTGGATTTAGCAGAAGCCGGGGAGGACTTCTGCTCCTGGGAACTAGCTGAAGCAGGTGTTCTCTTACCTCTACCCTTACCTCTGGCGAGGAAAGAGGAGCCCCGACCTCTTCTGGACTTATGCGACCGAAAGGACTGCATCTGATATTTTGGGGTTTTCTTTTGCTGTGGGGGAACAAAAGGCAAAAATGTAGATTTACCCGCGGTAGCTGTGGAAACCAGGTCCGCAAGACCATCCCCAAACAAAACTTCACCCTTGTAAGGTAAAACCTCCATATGCTTCTTTGAGTCGGCATCACTCGACCATTGGCGGGTACACAGAGCTCGTCTTACCGAAACTGCCATGGCGCTGGCTCTGGACCCAAGCAGCCCCACGTCTCTTTGAGCGTCTCTCATATATAAGACTGCGTCTTTAATGTGACCTAAAGTCAGTACAATGGTATCCTTGTCCAGGGTATCCATGTCAGCCAACAAGGTATCTGTCCATGCTGCAATAGCACTACAAACCCATGCCGGTGCTATTGCCGGTCTAAGTAAAACACCCGTATGTGCATAAATAGACTTTAAGGTAGTTTCCTGTCTACGATCCGCAGGATCCTTAAGGGCCGCGGTGTCTGGAGATGGTAGCGCCACCTTCTTGGACAGACGCGTTAACGCCTTGTCCACCCTGGGCGAGGATTCCCACCGTATCCTGTCCATTGCAGGGAAAGGATACGCCATAAGGATCCTCTTGGGAATCTGCAGTTTTTTGTCTGGAGTTTCCCAAGCCTTTTCAAATAATTCGTTCAGTTCATGAGATGGGGGAAACGTTACCTCAGGTTTCTTTCCCTTAAACATGCGCACCCTCGTGTCAGGGACAGAGGGGTCATCTGTGATATGCAAAACCTCTTTTATTGCCATAATCATATAATGAATACTTTTGGGCACCTTAGGGTGTAACCTTGCCTCATCATAGTCGACACTGGAGTCAGAATCCGTGTCGGTATCAGTGTCTGCTATTTGTGATAGGGGACGCTTTTGAGACCCTGACGGCCCCTGTGACCCAGTCAAATCCGCGGATTGACTCCCTGCTGTTTCCCTGGACTCAGCTTTATCCATTCTCTTATGTAATAAGGTCACATTAGCATTTAAAATATTCCACATATCATACCAATCATGAGTCGGCGTTGCCGACGGAGACACCACAATCATCTGCTCTACCTCTTACTTGGATGAGCCTTCCGCTTCAGACATGCCGACACACACGTACCGACACCCGTACACACACACAGGGATATATCTATAAGGGGACAGTTCCCCAACAAGGCCCTTTGGAGAGACAGAGAGAGAGTATGCCAGCACACACCCAGCGCCAATTGACACTGGAAACAATTCACAGATATAGCGCTTTTATATATATTAACAGTGTAATACACTCACTGCGCCTAAATGTGCCCCCCCCCCCCTCTCTTTCAGCCCTGTGTCACCGATCTGCAGGGGAGAGTCCGGGGAGCCAGCTTCTCTTTAGATCACTGTGGAGAAAATGGCGCTGGTTAGTGCTGTGAGACCAAGCTCCGCCCCCTCTAGTGGCGGGCTTCAGTCCCACTCAAAATTACAATTAATGGCGGGGGATGTACATATCTACTGACTCCGCAGCCCATATGTGAAAAATGCCAAAACAGAAGTTTATATTGCTGCCCAGGGCGCCCCCCCCCCCCCCCTGCGCCCTGCACCCATCAGTGCCTGTCAGTGTGTGTAACGTGTGGGAGCAATGGCGCGCAGTACCTCAGTGAAGATCTGAAGTCTTCTGCCGCCTTAGAAGTCTTCTTTCTTCTTATACTCACCCGGCTTCTATCTTCCGGCTCTATGAGGAGGACGGCGGTACGGCTTTGAGACGAACGGCAGGGGGAGACCTGCGCTCTGATCCCTCTGGAGCTAATAGTGTCCAGTAGCCTAAGAAGCAGAGCCTATCTTTCAAGTAGGTCTGCTTCTCTCTCCTCAGTCCCACGATGCAGGGAGCCTGTTGCCAGCAGTGCTCCCTGAAAATAAAAAAACCTAACAAAATTCTTTTATCAGAGAAACTCAGTAGAGCTCCCCTGCAGTGTACCCAGTCTCCTCTGGGCACAGGATCTAACTGAGGTCTGGAGGAGGGGCATAGAGGGAGGAGCCAGTGCACACCCATACTAAAAGTTCTTTATAGTGCCCATGTCTCCTGCGGAGCCCGTCTATACCCCATGGTCCTTACGGAGTCCCCAGCATCCTCTAGGATGTAAGAGAAATACACTTATTCCGTGCTGGCAGTTTGTCTTCCACATTTGGCCACTTTACTTCCGGCTTTGCATCAGCCACAGAATGTGTGTGTATTTTACTAACTAGTGCTCAATATAATCTACAGTGATCGCTGCGTCCCCCACCCTCCCGTGTCACTAACATGGGACACACACTCATATAGGGACACAGACACACGTACACTTAGGGGGCATACAAACAGACACACTCATGGGTCAGACACACACTCACATAGGGGGTAAATACACACACCCAGGCACGCATACAGATACACACATGGGACACACAGACAGACACATATAGGCACACAGACATATGTACACATAGGGAGTAGATATACACACATAGGAACACAGACACATGGGGCGAAGGTACACACACTCATACACATATAGGCACACACATGGGTTACACAAACACAAACAGGCATGGGGTGTACAGAGACACAAACACATATAGGCGCATACACACACATACAGATGGGTCCACGTTTATCTTGACCTTTAATAGGATTAACTGAGACTGGCCAGTCGGACTTAATCCCCTGCTGTATTGTTCTCTGTATTGCATTGCAGCTGAAAACAATAGATGAAGGGTTTATGTTAATAAAACATGTTGTGCCTAGGTGCAGAAAACTAGCCAAGATAACCGTGGACCCATCTGTACACTCACATCCGGTCCTGCAATATAAATCGGATGCATAAGCCTGGGTGTCCTCCTCTGGGATCAGTGGATGGCCATAATTGGCACCTTTGGCACAGACTTGGTTACACCTCAGCACTAAGCACCGAGAAGCAACCTTTGGGAACGCCTGCTGGATGGATGGGGGATTGGAACGGCGCACACACTAGTATTGTTCTCATCAGGATATTCTTGTCACCTTGCTGACACGTCACATCCTCAGCATCTGCAACAAGATACAGAGAAGCCTTTCCCCAACTTCCCTCAACAGTCTATCTGCCCTCTTACCCCGCTGCGTGACACCCACCCACTCTACGCTGGCCATCTGCCCTGTTACCCCGCTGGGTGTCACCCACCCACTCTACGCTGGCCATCTGCCCTGTTACCCCGCTGGGTGTCACCCACCCACTCTACGCTGGCCATCTGCCCTGTTACCCCGCTGGGTGTCACCCACCCACTCTACGCTGGCCATCTGCCCTGTTACCCCGCTGGGTGTCACCCACCCACTCTACGCTGGCCATCTGCCCTGTTACCCCGCTGGGTGTCACCCACCCATTCTACGCTGGCTAAACACACAGGCCCTCAAACTAGCCCACAAGTAGGTAACAAAACACAAACGTACGTGTGCACTACTCTAGTTAGCACCAATCCATTTTTATGGTCATCAACGTCTCACTCCCATGAATAGTCAATAAAAAAATGTGTCACCTTAGGCAAGCATACAATTTAACATATTAATCGCATTTGTGAAGCAGCTACATTTCAATCTGCTAGTACGACATAAAAGAGACCTGTATCGTTTCTGTGATGGCAACATAACAAACATTCCATGATTTGGGTAAGTCACGTTCCCCTAGTATGCTATGTGCCTTGTAAAGAAGCCTTTTTTTCATACATCTCCTCAATACTAAGCATAAGCCAATAACTTTACCTCCATGTCAACCACCCTTCCAAGAGATTAGTTGAAATATGTGTGTACTGTTGGCAGTGGTATGGCAGAGTAATGGAACCCACTAGCGCAGAGGTGGCCAACGCGTGGCTCTTTTTTTATTCAAATGTGGCTCCCGACACTCAAAGTCGCGTGACCACAAGAGATCTGTAAACCGCTGCACTCCAGCCAGACATGCAGCAGCACTACGTAGATTGAGAACTGAGGGAGCCAAATACACATGGGGGGAGCTGGCTGGAGTGACACAGGCGGGTGCTGGCTGGAGTGACACAGGCGGGTGCTGGCTGGAGTGACACAGGCGGGTGCTGGCTGCAGTGACACAGGCGGGAGCTGGCTGGAGTGACACAGGCGGGTGCTGGCTTGAGTGACACAGACGGGTGCTGGCTGGAGTGACACAGGCGGGTGCTGGCTGGAGTGACACAGGCGGGTGCTGGCTGCAGTGACACAGGCGGGTGCTGGCTGGAGTGACACAGGCGGGTGCTGACTGCAGTGACACAGGCGGGAGCTGGCTGGAGTGACACAGGCGGGTGCTGACTGGAGTGACACAGGCGGGTGCTGGCTGGAGTGACACAGGCGGGTGCTGGCTGGAGTGACACAGGCGGGAGCTGGCTGGAGTGACACAGGCGGGTGCTGGCTGGAGTGACACAGGCGGGTGCTGGCTGGAGTGACACAGGCGGGTGCTGGCTGGAGTGACACAGGCTGGTGCTGGCTGGAGTGACACAGGCTGGTGCTGGCTGGAGTGACACAGGCGGGTGCTGGCTGGAGTGACACAGGCGGGTGCTGGCTGGAGTGACACAGGCTGGTGCTGGCTGGAGTGACACAGGCGGGTGCTGGCTGGAGTGACACAGGCGGGTGCTGGCTGCAGTGACACAGGCGGGTGCTGGCTGCAGTGACACAGGCGGGTGCTGGCTGGAGTGACACAGGCGGGTGCTGGCTGGAGTGACACAGGCGGGTGCTGGCTGGAGTGACACAGGCGGGTGCTGACTGGAGTGACACAGGCGGGTGCTGGCTGGAGTGACACAGGCGGGTGCTGGCTGGAGTGACACAGGCGGGTGCTGGCTGCAGTGACACAGGCGGGTGCTGGCTGGAGTGACACAGGCGGGTGCTGGCTGCAGACACACAGGCGGGAGCTGGCTGGAGTGACACAGGCGGGTGCTGGCTGGAGTGACACAGGCGGGTGCTGACTGGAGTGGCTGGTGCTGGCTGGAGTGACACAGGCGGGTGCTGGCTGGAGTGATACAGGCGGGTGCTGGCTGGAGTGACACAGGCGGGTGCTGGCTGGAGTGACACAGGCGGGTGCTGGCTGGAGTGACACAGGCGGGTGCTGGCTGGAGTGACACATGGGGGAGCTGGCTGGAGTGACACAGGCGGGTGCTGGCTGGAGTGACACAGGCGGGTGCTGGCTGGAGTGACACAGGCGGGTGCTGGCTGGAGTGACACATGGGGGAGCTGGCTGGAGTGACACAGGCGGGTGCTGGCTGGAGTGACATATGGGGGAACTGAAGTGTATTATGTGAATCTGGCTTTTCAATATATTTTATGCGGATATGGCTTTTTCAATTATTTGATGTAGAAGTGGCTTTTTCATTGTATTTTATGTTGGATCTGGCTTTTTCAATGTATTTTATACCGGGTCGTGGCCTAGCAGGCACAAGGTCACACCCCATTTTTGCAAGTGCGCCTTCGGCTCGAAGTTGGCTCTTTGATGTACCTAACAAGATTTCTTGGCTCTTTGTTTCTGACTGGTTGGCCACCCCTGCACTAGCGGATGCCCTGAAGTGAGTGAACAGCCCAGTAAGTAACCAGTACAGTGGGTTATTCAGCAGTAATCTGGATGTACAGCTATACTCACAGTTATGCATGTTACAGCATACAATTCAACTTGCACATGTTCCTGGAACTGTAGTACATTTGTTCTGTGTCTGTAGTTCACTTGGCTGTGTTTGCTTCCAACACCACTTCGAGAAAGTGAAACTCAGATGTTACATTTTGCAGCATCACTGTGGCGATCTCTTTGTCATCTATTTGGACTCCTACAGACATTATATGCTGAGATATAGATATCATTCTGTCATTGTAGTCACTCATACTGCTGCATTCACATTGGCCCTCATTCCGAGTTGTTCGCTCGCTCGCTGCTTTTAGCAGCTTTGCACACGCTAAGCCGCCACCAACTGGGAGTGAATCTTAGCTTTGCAGAATTGCGAACAAAAGATTTGCATAATTGCGAATAGAAATTTCTTTGCGGTTTCTGAGTAGCTCGACACTTACTCTGCCACTGCGATCAGTTCAGTCAGTTTTGTTCCTGGTTTGACGTCACAAACACACCCAGCGTTCGCCCAGACACTCCCCCGTTTCTCCAGCCACTCCTGCGTTTTTCCCAGAAACGCCAGCGTTTTTTCACACACACCCATAAAACGGCGAGTTTCCGCCCAGAAACAACCACTTCCTGTCAATCACACTCCGATCACCAGAACGATGAAAAATCCTCATTATGCCGTGAGTAAAATACCTAACTGTTGAGTAAAATAAATAAGCGCATGCGCTCTGCGAACCTTGCGCATGCGCAGTAAGCGACTAATCGCAATATAGCGAAACTCGGCAACGAGCGAACAACTCGGAATGAGGGCCATAGTTTGGTATTATACAATACATGCCTCAGATCATTCCTCCTCACTAGACCTACATATTCATATGCTGCTTACAGTGCTGTCTACGTGTCTTTTGCCTACACTTCCCCATTTATGATAGAATAGATGTGTTGCTCTACACTCAAGCCACTTGTACCCATGGCTACATCATCTGGACTTGGAATGTCACCAGGATCAACTGTAACTTTCCACAATCTTTCGCTCTTTAGTTGCATTCAACATTGCAAACTTGCTGTAATTTTCTGCACTTTTTAGTTTGATGAACCCCCTTTATGGGTGTAGCTTGTGTGTGCTGATACACTGCGCTGTCTTCACTGTACTCTGTGCGGTCTTCACTGTGTTTTTCCAAGTGTCTAATGGCATTTGTGTGCTGCTGAACTTTCTAGAAGTTTGGGGTCTTTGTGCCTGGGGCCATTACCATATATATACCAGATACATACTGCTGGCCAGTGTTCCCTCAAGGGCTCCATGCAGACAGGTCACAGGGATTGCGGGGGTACCCTGCGGGGGCTGCGTAGGCACACGTGCATTCAAAATGGTGGCGTGGCTGGCTAGGGAGGGGGCGCGGCCCCACCGGCATCACAACTGGGGGAGGGCCTGCCTGTCCACGTCACTTATGGGGGTGTGCCAGAGTAGTTGGCATCAGTGATGGGGGCTACGAAGGTGCTGGGCTTCCCCCAAGCACTCCCTTGAGCACACGGCATATATTCACGCTGCGGCGGCGGTTCCACGACAGGCTGTTTTAGCAGTGCACCACAGATGGGTAAGGACGCATTTTGCGACCTGGGATGAAATGCCGGAACGCTTGACCCGGGATATTGCTTTAGGACCCTTTCAGACTAAGCAAGATCCCAGGTTGATGCGCGTTCACATGCAATAACCTGGAAAATTTGTTCTAGTCTGAAAGAGGTGTAAGCGGAACACATACATGTCCTACTGTGTTGCTCTAACACAGTAACAAGATGGCGCCATGCAAGCACACAAGTACAGATGGCAGCCATGTTGGTTAGGGAATGTGCAGTAACCTACACAACTAACACTAGGTCTATAAAATAAATAACAAATATATACAAATGGTAAGAAGTGCAACATGTACAACGAGTACAACAAGCTGCAGTACTTAGTTATGAAGACAAACGATATTAACTTCTAAATGATGAGCCTACTCTCAGGGAGATCTCACTGGGGGGGTTTCATGATCAACACAGATATCCCAGGACTTCAGACAAGACCCACGCACATGCAGATATACGTGGACAGGGTGCCACACACTGGACAGTTGGAGATGGCAATTATTTGCTGAGGGGAACAGGAAAGGAGTGTGGGTGCCAGCAGCCCCTTCACACAGGTTTCTGATGGGAGGGTAATATGGGGTAAGCGCCTTAGGTCTCTACACAACCATTGGAAATGCATTTTTTACCTAGGACCATTGCCTTCTTGTGGCTTGGGCCTAGTACCCGGAATCTTTCTTTCCAATGGGCCTTTTGCCTGAACTTATTATGCATACGGCCTAATGCCTGATCTAATGTGCCTGCAGCCTAGTGTTGATTATTAATTGCACCATGAACTAGCACCGCCAATTACCTTGGGGCTCGGTCTAATGCAGTTACCTTGGGGCACGGTCTAATGCAGACAGTTACCTTGGGGCACGGCCTAATGCAGACAGTTACCTTGGGGCACGGCCTAATGCAGACAGTTACCTTGGGGCACGGCCTAATGCAGACAGTTACCTTGGGGCACGGCCTAATGCAGACAGTTACCTTGGGGCACGGCCTAATGCAGACAGTTACCTTGGGGCACGGCCTAATGCAGACAGTTACCTTGGGGCACGGCCTAATGCAGACAGTTACCTTGGGGCACGGCCTAATGCAGACAGTTACCTTGGGGCACGGTCTAATGCAGACAGTTACCTTGGGGCACGGCCTAATGCAGACAGTTACCTTGGGGCACGGCCTAATGCAGACAGTTACCTTGGGGCACGGCCTAATGCAGACAGTTACCTTGGGGCACGGCCTAATGCAGACAGTTACCTTGGGGCACGGCCTAATGCAGACAGTTACCTTGGGGCACGGCCTAATGCAGACAGTTACCTTGGGGCACGGCCTAATGCAGACAGTTACCTTGGGGCACGGCCTAATGCAGACAGTTACCTTGGGGCACGGCCTAATGCAGACAGTTACCTTGGGGCACGGTCTAATGCAGACAGTTACCTTGGGGCACGGCCTAATGCAGACAGTTACCTTGGGGCACGGCCTAATGCAGACAGTTACCTTGGGGCACGGCCTAATGCAGACAGTTACCTTGGGGCACGGTCTAATGCAGACAGTTACCTTGGGGCACGGCCTAATGCAGACAGTTACCTTGGGGCACGGCCTAATGCAGACAGTTACCTTGGGGCACGGCCTAATGCAGACAGTTACCTTGGGGCACGGCCTAATGCAGACAGTTACCTTGGGGCACGGTCTAATGCAGACAGTTACCTTGGGGCACGGCCTAATGCAGACAGTTACCTTGGGGCACGGCCTAATGCAGACAGTTACCTTGGGGCACGGCCTAATGCAGACAGTTACCTTGGGGCACGGCCTAATGCAGACAGTTACCTTGGGGCACGGCCTAATGCAGACAGTTACCTTGGGGCACGGTCTAATGCAGACAGTTACCTTGGGGCACGGCCTAATGCAGACAGTTACCTTGGGGCACGGCCTAATGCAGACAGTTACCTTGGGGCACGGCCTAATGCAGACAGTTACCTTGGGGCACGGCCTAATGCAGACAGTTACCTTGGGGCACGGTCTAATGCAGACAGTTACCTTGGGGCACGGCCTAATGCAGACAGTTACCTTGGGGCACGGTCTAATGCAGACAGTTACCTTGGGGCACGGTCTAATGCAGACAGTTACCTTGGGGCACGGCCTAATGCAGACAGTTACCTTGGGGCACGGCCTAATGCAGACAGTTACCTTGGGGCACGGTCTAATGCAGACAGTTACCTTGGGGCACGGCCTAATGCAGACAGTTATACCCCTTTCACATCGCACAAATAACCCGGTACCGACACGGCATATTGCCGTGTCGAACCGGGTCAGTGTGCGATGTGAAAGCACACTGGGCGATTTAGCGGGTCGCCTGACCCGGTAAATCAACCCGGTAAAAAAGAAGGGTTTTACCCGGGTTGATTACCGGGTCAGGTGCGGTGTGAATGGGAGCCGTGTCGATGCGACACGGTTCCCATTCACAAGATAGGGAGAGGCGGCGCTGGAGATGAGCTCATCTCCCGACGCCGCCTCCACCCCCGCCCCTGCTGCTGCTGCGGCCTCCGTTGTCATGGCAACCGACCCGGTATATTGCCGGGTCGGGAAGCCTGCAACGGAGCGCAAATGCCGGATCCCACCCGGTAAGTACACGTTTGTCTTACCGGGTAGGACCCGGCATTTGCGGTGTGAATGCAGCATTACCTTGGGGCACGGCCTAATGCAGACAGTTACCTTGGGGCACGGCCTAATGCAGACAGTTACCTTGGGGCACGGCCTAATGCAGACAGTTACCTTGGGGCACGGCCTAATGCAGACAGTTACCTTGGGGCACGGCCTAATGCAGACAGTTACCTTGGGGCACGGCCTAATGCAGACAGTTACCTTGGGGCACGGCCTAATGCAGACAGTTACCTTGGGGCACGGTCTAATGCAGACAGTTACCTTGGGGCACGGCCTAATGCAGACAGTTACCTTGGGGCACGGCCTAATGCAGACAGTTACCTTGGGGCACGGCCTAATGCAGACAGTTACCTTGGGGGTAGCCTAGCACCAATGCTGGGAAATAGTGGGCACTTGTGATAGTAAGTTGGCCTCACCGAGGGCCTACCTGTACAGCCGCTCTCATCTGATTATGCAGGGCACTCTTTCTGCCCATACAGGGGCACCTTGCGCAGGCAATGTCTGGAGTGGGGCAGCAACAACTCCACATAGTGCCTTGTGGTGCGGTCACTGGAGGAAGAACTTCTGGTGATGTACAATGTGGGAGCTACATGGCACAGGGACGCCCGGCGAGGATTCTGGTGAATGCTGGACCTTTCCCCCGAAACACTGACACTCACATGGGGCACACGGGGATGGATACACACATGGTGCACATGGGCGCACACACACACACACACACACACACACATACATTTAGGCACACACACATATAGGCACACAGACACACATATAGGCACACAGACGTACACACAGACACACATATAGGCACACAGACACACACGCAAATAGGCACAGAGAGAGAGAGACACACACACACAAACATATAGGCACACAGACACACATACAGGCAAACAGACGTACACACAGACACATATAGGCACACACATATATAGGCACACAAACATAGATAGGCACACAAACACACACATATAGGCACAGAGACACAGACACACATAGGCACAAAGACACACACACATTTAGGCCCACACACACACATATAGGCACACACACATATATATAGGCACACAGACACGCACACACATATAGGCACACAGATACACACTCACTCGCATATAGGCACACAGACAAACACGCCTACAGGCACACAGACACACACACACACACACACACACACACACACACACAGACACACAGACACATATAGGCACACAAATATATAGGCACACAGACATACACATACAGATAGGCAAACAGACACACACACACACACACACACACACACACACACACACACATATAGGTACACAAACATACTGCCTAACCTGCCGCCTCTGCCTCACCTGCTGCCCCTGCCTCACATGCCGCCCCTGCCTCACATGCCGCCCATGCCTCACCTGCTGCCCCTGCCTCACCTGCAGCCCCTGCCACCCCTGTTGCCTGTCTCACATGCCGCCCCTGCCTCACCTGCAACCCTGCCGCCTCTGCCTCACCTGCCGCCCCTGCCTCATCTGTCACCCCTGCCTCATCTGCTGCTTCTGCCTCACCTGCTGCCCCTGCCACACCTGCTGCCGAAGCATCACCTGCTGCCTCATCTACCACCTCTGCCTCACCTGCTGCCCCTGCCTCACCTGCCGCCTCTGCCTCACCTGCCGCCCCTGCCTCATCTGCTGCTTCTGCCTCACCTGCTGCCCCTGCCACCCCTGCTGCCTCATCTACCACCTCTGCCTCACCTGCTGCCCCTGCCTCACCTGCCGCCCCTGCCTCACCTGCTGCCTCTGCCTCACCTGCAGCCCCTGCCACCCCTGTTGCCTGTCTCACATGCCGCCCATGCCTCACCCGCTGCCCCTGCCTCACCTGCAACCCTGCCGCCTCTGCCTCACCTGCCGCCCCTGCCTCATCTGTCACCCCTGCCTCATCTGCTGCTTCTGCCTCACCTGCTGCCCCTGCCACACCTGCTGCCTCATCTACCACCTCTGCCTCACCTGCTGCCCCTGCCTCACCTGCCGCCTCTGCCTCACCTGCCGCCCCTGCCTCATCTGCTGCTTCTGCCACCCCTGCTGCCTCATCTACCACCTCTGCCTCACCTGCTGCCCCTGCCTCACCTGCCGAAGCATATATAGGCACAGAGACACAGACACACACATATAGGCACACAGACACTCCCAGAGATCAGATTTTGTTTATGGAGGAAAACTGTGACTATGTGAAATTTGAGGTTGGGTGTAGGGGAATTATTAAGTCCCCAGGCGCCTCTGCCTCACCTGCTGCCTCTGCCTCATCTGCCGCCCCTGCCTCATCTACCGCCCCTGCTATCCCTGTTGCCTGTCTCACCTGCCGCCCCTGCCTCACCTGTAACCCTGCCGCCCCTGCCTCATCTGTCACCCCTGCCTCACCTGCTGCTTCTGCCACCCCTGCCTCACCTGCTGCCGAAGCATCACCTGCTGCCTCATCTACCACCTCTGCCTCACCTGCCGCCTCTGCCTCACCTGCCGCCCCTGCTGCCTCATCTGCCTCCCCTGCCACCCCTGTTGCCTGTCTCACCTGCCGCCCCTGCCTCGCCTGCAACCCTGCCGCCTCTGCCTCACCTGCTGCCTCTGCCTCATCTGTCACCCCTGCCTCACCTGCTGCTTCTGCCTCACCTGCTGTCCCTGACTCACCTGCTGCCAAAGCATCACCTGCCTCATCTACCACCTCTGCCTCACCTGCTGCCCTTGCCTCACCTGCCGCCTCTGCCTCATCTACCGCCCCTGCCTCACCTGCCGCCTCATCTACCGCCCCTGCCGCCTCTGCCTCACTTGCCGCCCCTGCCACCCGTGTTGCCTGTCTCACCTGCCGCCCCTGCCTCACCTGCTGCCCCTGCCTCGCCTGCAACCCTGCTTCACCTGCCACCCCTGCCTCGTCTGTCACCCCTGCCTCATCTGCTGCTTCTGCCTCACCTCCTGCCCCTGCCTCACCTGCTGCCCCTGCCTCACCTGACCACACATCACTGGCCCTTAGCAACCAATCAGATCTGTCTATCATTTACTGGAATGTAATAGAGAAATGATCAGATTGGTTGCTAAGCAATTTCCTTCATCAACTTCTGTACTAAGGGATGTGTTTAAAATCTATATCTTTGTTTTATTGTTTTATATTCAAGCACCTAGGTCATTGAGACCTACTATTTGTGTTGTATATGCTACAGCGCGGGCATCCAGAAAACTGGCACGTATGGAAAAAGGTGCAGGTGAGTACCATAAGAAGCAAAGCACTGTATGTATGGGAGGGGGGGGGGGGGGGAATAAGGTTTAGGTTGCAGAGGGGGAGGGTTAGGGATAGGCTGCACCCCGGGAGGGTTAGGTTTAGGCTGCAGAGAGGGGGAATTAGGGTTAGGCACCACCACGAAGGGTTAGGCTGCAGGGAGGGGAAGGTGAGGTTCAGCCTGCAGGGAGGGAGAGTTAGGGTTAGGTGAACATTTGGGGAAGGCAAGTAGACTTACCTGCCCCTGTCGAGATTATGAGCACTGGCATTCTCTATGACAACACATGCATTCCTCTTTTCGAGAAGCTTTAGTGAATGTAGACTAGGACCAGGGATGCAGGAGTCTGGCTGTGACCTGGGGCAGGTGCTGCACATGGCAGAGCTTCAGGTGTGAACCTCTGCAGAGGGTAGTCCCTAAGTTGTGCCAGAGCATTAGGTTTGGTGAGGTAACTGGTGCCTTACAGTATGTCATTATTACTGGCTGGGTTAAGCCAGTGGCAGCCATTTTTCAGAAGACTAAAATGTACCCCAGAGACCTATGTAACTGCCTCAGCCACTGTGGTTTCTGTAATGGAGACATGTGATTGTGACAACTGGTCACCATGTGGTGAGCGATATACTGGCGCACTGCAGCCGCTGCCCATACATACAGTGCTTTGCTTCTTATGGTACTCACCTGCACCTTTTTCCATACGTGCCAGTTTTCTGGATGCCCGCTCTGGGAGCCATTTTCTTGTAGCATATACCAACACAAATAGTAGGTCTCAATGACCTAGGTGCTTGAATATAAAACAATAATACAAAGATATAGATTTTAAACACATCCCTTAGTACAGAAGTTGATGAAGGAAATTGCTGTTGGCCAGAAGTGTCGTCCTCTCTACGTCCTCCAATCAACATCTCTTCTTCTGAGGTCCTCAGAAATCTCCTTTGTCCGTGGCATCATACACTTCCACAAACATGTGTTGTGAACATAAGACTTTGATAGATTCCGGTTCTATTAAAGAGACAGGTTGTCCACTCACACCTGATCATCCCATAGACCAGTGGTAGCCAACCCTGTTCCTCGAGAGCTACCAACGGTTCACGTTTTCCAGCTCACCTTGCAGGTGTACAGGTGTACTCAATGACACATTTTAAAAGATCCACAGGTGGAGCTAATTACTTTACTTGTGATTCTGTGAGGAGACCTGGAAAACGTTAACTGTTGGTAGCTCTCGAGGACCAGGGTTGGCTACCCCTACCATAGACTGATAATACCTGACTCTAATTTCACCTCCAGATTATCTGCTCAGCCTAAAGGGTCACATACTTCTGTCCCTCACAGATGTGTCATACTGGATCATTTGCCTCAATAAAGAAACGAGCGCGTCTAATATTTTTTACTAATTTGTTTGATTTGGTTCTTTATCTACTTTTAGGACTTTTGTGACAACCTGAGGTAGTTTTAGGCCAAATTTCACCAGAAATGTAGAAAATTCTGAAGGGGTCACAAACTTTCAAGCATCAGCGTATACAAGGGTGTAACTACCATAGGTGACGCATGGTGGAAGAGTCTGCGGCAGGTGGGATAATTGGGGAGATTGGGATATACCTCAGGAACTATATATTAGGATAGAAGTTCCCAAATGCGGTCCTCAAGGCACCCAGGTTTTAAATGTATCCATGCTTGGCCACAGGTGTCTTAATTAGCACCTCAGTCAATTTGATTTAACCACCTGTGCTGAGCCATGGATATACCTAAAACCTGGACTGTTGGGGTGCCTTGAGGACCGCGTTTGGGAACCTCTGTATTAGGACCACAAAGGCACTCCTAATATATAGATTTGTGTGGTTTTCTGTCATCACCCTGACCATAACAACGGGATCCGGTCAAGATGCCAGCGGTCCGGATCCTGGCAGCTGAATTACAGTAAGTAGACTTACCTGCCCCTGTCGAGATTATGAGCACTGGCATTCTCTATCCAACGCATAATAACTACTAGCTATCGACTACTACCATCTCTTGTCACATACATAATCAGTACATTATAACACCCAGCCCTCCCAGACCACTGAAGATTTTATGATCTACGGAAAGCGGAAACAGATATCGCGCTGTACATGGAGAGATGGCAGATGATAAGCATTCATTGATAATAGCAAGAGATGAAGGGATTCCAAACAGTTCTGTCAGGCACCGGTCACATCCTCTAGAGTTCTACTCCTCAGGGACCCATTTATCAATCAATATCTGTGGCTCATTCCTCGGAAACACTCATTTTTGGGGGGTAACCACAAATATTTAGTATCGCCCCCATGTATCCCATAGGTACCACAACAAACATCTCCGATATCTGCTGCGATCCCTCCATTCCCAACAGCAGCAGCAGCCCCCAAATGCAAAAATAGGATTTTAATGACCTACTGGTAAATCTTTTTCTCGTAGTCCGTAGGGGATACTGGGAATCCAATTAGTACCATGGGGTACAGACGGGTCTGCTTGGAGCAATGGGCACTATAGAAGTTTGATTATGTGTGCTGGCTCCTCCCTCTATACCCCTCCTACCAGACTCAGTCTAGGAAACTGTGCACGAGGAGACAACACACTTTGAGAGAAGGATATAGAAATGGAAAGTGGGGAGATTACGAACCAGCACACACAGAACAAGAGGAAAATCACGCTAACCAGACTTGCAAACAGGGGCAGCAACAGCTGAACCAAACAACATGACTTAACCAAGTAACAGAGCAGGAAGAACGAAGCACCGGGCGGGCGCCCAGTATCCTCTATGGACTACGAGAAAAGGATTTACCGGTAGGCAATTAAAATCCTATTTTCTCTTACATCCTAGGGGATACTGGGGATCCAATTAGTACCATGGGGAAGTACCAAAGCTCCCAAACCAGTTGGGAGAATGCTGAGGTTCCTGCAGAACTGATTGACCAAGCTGAAGGTCCTCAGAAGCTAAGGTATCAAACTTGTAAAACTTAGCAAACGTGTTCGACCCCGACCAAGTAGCTGCTCGGCAGAGCTGTAAAGCCGAGACACCCTGGGCAGCCGCCCAAGAGGAACACACCGACCTAGTAGAGTGGGCTTGAACAGCTTTCGGAACCGGCAAACCTGCCGTGGAATAAGCATGCTGGATAGTGAGCCTGATCCAGCGTGCAATTGACGGCTTCGAAGCAGGACACACAATCTTAATGAGATCATAAAGAACAAACAGCGAGCCAGATTTTCTATAACGAGCTGTTCTCTTCACATAGACCTTCAAAGTCCTTACAACATCCAAAAACTTTGAAGTAGCAGAGGCATCCGTAACAAACGGAACCACAATAGGTTGGTTGATGTGAAACGCGGACACCACCTTAGGATGAATTTGTTGCAGAGTCCTGAGTTCAGCTCTGTCCTCATGGAAAATGAAGTAGGGACTCTTGTAAGACAACGCCCCCAACTCAGACACACATCTTGCTGAAGCCAAGGCCAACAGTGTGACGGTCTTCCGCGTAAGGTACTTTACGTCTACCGTCTGCAACGGTTCAAACCAGTCCAATTGAAGGAACTGCAGTACTAAATTGAGATCCCAAGGTGCCGTAGGAGTCACAAAGGGAGGTTGTAATTGCAGAACACCTTTCAAGAACGTCTGGACCTAAGGGAAAGAAGCCAATTGTTTCTGAAAGAAAATAGACAAGGACGAAATCTGAACTTTAATGAAGCCTAGGCATAGGCCCACATCCACTCCCGACTGCAGAAAAATCAGCAAACGTCCCAAATGAAACTCCACAGCAGAATATGGTCTGCTCCCACACCAAGAGACATATTTCTTCCATAAACAATGGTAATGTTTAAATGTTACCCCCTTCCTGGCATGGATCATAGTCAGGATGATCTTTTCAGGAATACCTCTCCTGGCTAGAATCAACCGTTCAACTTCCATGCCGTTAAACATAGCCATGGTAAGTCTTGATAGACGAACGGGCCCTACTGCAGAAGATCCCCTCGAAGAGGCAGAGGCCACGGATCTACGGTCAGCATCTTGAGAAGATCCGCATACAGGGCACTTCTTGGCCAATTCGGAGCAATGAGGATTGCTTGGTCCTTTTCCCTTTTTATTCTTTTTAGAATTCTTGGAATCAGAGGAATGGGAGGAAACAAGTACACTCTAGCTGGTAAACCCACAGAGTTGTCAGGGTATCTACCGCTACTGCCTGTGGGTCCCTCGACCTGGAACAATACCGCTTCAGCTTCTTGTTGAGTCGAGAGACCATCATGTCAATTTGTGGATACCCCCACCGACATGTTTACCACCGGAGCACCTCCAGGTGGAGGCCCCATTCCCCAGGGTGCAGGTTGTGTCTGCTGAGGAAATCTGCTTCCCAGTTGTCTCTACTCCCGGAATGAAAATCGCCAACAACACCACGGCATCTTTTTCTGGCCAGAGGAGAATTCTTGACAGCTCTGACATTGCGGCTCTGCTATTCGTTCCGCCCTGTCGGTTTATTTACGTTACCACTGTCACATTGTCCGACTGGACCGGAATGGCCTGATTCTGAAGAAGAGATGAGGCCTGCAGAAAAGCGTTGTAGATAGCCCTGAGTTCCAGGATTTTTATTGGAAGAACAACTTCCTGACTTGACCATCTTCCCTGAAACTGCACCCCCTCGGTGACTGCGCCCCAACCTCTGAGGCTTGCATCTGTGGTTAGCAGAATTCTATTGTGAATCTCGAACCTCTGACCCTCGACTAGGTGAGAGGTCTGTAGCCACCACAGGAGGGAGATCCTAGCTTTTGGTGACAGACGAATCCTCTGGTGCATGTGAAGATGCAATCCGGACCATTCGTCTAACAGATCCAGCTGGAAGGGCCTCGCATGACATTTTCCGTACTGAATTGCTTTGTAAGAAGCCACCATTTGGTCATCCGGCTCCGACTCTATGGAAGTCACTTCCCCGCACAGTGCGAGAGGCCCCAACTATAGAATCCTTCACTCACATACTCCAGACTTCCCTGTTACTCAGCATTACTGTAATGTCCCTGTACTGTCTCCAGGCTCTCTGTATTGTATGAAAAGCTTTTCTGTACTTCATGGTTTCTGTAATGTATTATGGGCCTAATTCAGATCTGATCACAGCAGCAAATTTGTAAGCTAATGGGCAAAACCATGTGCACTGCAGGGGGGGGGGGGGGGCAGATGTAACATGCGCAGAGAGAGTTAGATTTGATGGGTTATATTGTTTCTGTGCAGGGTAAATACTGGCTGCTTTATAGTTACACTGCAATTTAGATTGCAGATTGAGTACACCACACCCAAATCTAACTCTCTCTGCACATGTTACATCTGCCCCACCTGCACTGCACATGGTTTTGCCCATTATCTTACAAATATGCTGCTGTGATCTGGTCTCAGGGAATGATTCAGATCTGATCGTAAATGTGCTAAATTTAGCAAATCTACGACCAGTTTCTCAGACATGCGGGGGGAAGGGGACGTCCAGCACGGGGCTAGTCTGCCCCGCATGGAGGTCCCCCCCCCCCCATATGGGTGCAAAAGCATTGCGCTTTTGCACCCGGCAAGTAGCTCCCTGCGTGCGCAGCTCCTGTGCGGTGGCAGGCAGCTACCCGGCGCACCCTGGGTCGCAGCGGCTTTGTGTGACGTCACGCAGCCGCCGCCCCCGCACGGTCCGGACATACCTGCGTTGTCCAGGCCGCGCCCCGCCAATGGCGTTCTAATGTCTTTGGCACGCCCCCTTTCGCCCCGCCTCTCAATTCAGAAGGGGCGATTGCAGCCCTGAGATGCTGTTAGCATCTCACTGGGCTCCCGGTGTGCGCACGCGCAGTGCAGCCTCTGCGTACGCGCACTCCAGCAAGAGCTTCAGACTGCGATTGCTGCCGCGATCTAGTCTGAATTAGGCCCCATGTTCATTCTGTTGTGCGCCTTGAGTCCTATTGGAGAAAGTATATAATCCAAATTATTATTATAGATTTGTTTTAAAGGCTATTTATCCCCCTCCCGTTTTCACATCATAGGTATATTTCTTACTTGTTATCCTGCCCTAAATGTAATATACCGGAAGATTCTTTATATCATTGCTTATGGGACCACTCTCCCATTAAAAAGAATGTATTCCATTTTGGAATAAGACTGTAACATAACAAAATGTGGAAAAAGTGAAGCGTTGTGAATACTTTCCGGATGCACTGTAATAGGCTGCGAGCTGTCGGAGGTGCGGGAGTTTGTGAGAGTCTGCCCAGATTTTTAACGGGGCAATCATTTACTGTACATGGCAAAAACAACCTGGTTACGAGCAGACTCGCAGGCTAGAACGTTTAGCCCAGTGACATTTTCTTTTCATGTATATTTCTCCATGAAGACTTTCAATAAAAACATCTTTGTTTTTCCCCAGTTACAAACCTGAAACATACACTAAAAGCCACGAGGCCGTCACACGATTCCCGCAGGAGGAAGGCCGAGACACGGACATGATTCCCGCAGGAGGAAGGCCGAGACACAGACTTGATTCCCGCAGGAGGAAGGCCGAGACACGGACATGATTCCCGCAGGAGGAAGGCCGAGACACGGACATGATTCCCGCAGGAGGAAGGCTGAGACACGGACATGATTCCCGCAGGAGGAAGACTGAGACACGGACATGATTCCCGCAGGAGGAAGGCCGAGACACGGACATGATTCCCGCAGGAGGAAGACCGAGACACGGACATGATTCCCGCAGGAGGAAGACTGAGACACACGATATGATTCCAGCAGGAGGAAGACTGAGACACGGACATGATTCCCGCAGGAGGAAGACTGAGACACGGACATGATTCCCGCAGGAGGAAGACTGAGACACGGACATGATTCCCGCAGGAGGAAGACTGAGACACGGATATGATTCCAGCAGGAGGAAGGCTGAGACACGGACATGATTCCCGCAGGAGGAAGGCTGAGACACGGATATGATTCCAGCAGGAGGAAGGCCGAGACACGGACATGATTCCAGCAGGAGGAAGGCCGAGACACGGACATGATTCTTGCAGGAAGAAGGCTGAGACACGGACATGATTCCCGCAGGAGGAATGCGGAGACACGGACATGATTCCCGCAGGAGGAAGGCGGAGACACGGACATGATTCCCGCAGGAGGAAGGCCGAGACACGGACATGATTCTTGCAGGAAGAAGGCTGAGACACGGACATGATTCCCGCAGGAGGAAGGCTGAGACACGGACATGATTCCCGCAGGAGGAAGGCCGAGACACGGACATGATTCCCGCAGGAGGAAGGCTGAGACACGGACATGATTCCCGCAGGAGGAAGGCCGAAACACGGACATGATTCCCGCAGGAGGAAGGCTGAGACACGGACATGATTCCCGCAGGAGAAAGGCTGAGACACGGACATGATTCCCGCAGGAGGAAGACTGAGACACAGACATGATTCCCGCAGGAGGAAGGCTGAGACACGGACAGGATTCCCGCAGGAGGAAGGCCGAGACACGGACAGGATTCCCGCAGGAGGAAGGCCGAGACACGGACATGATTCCCGCAGGAGGAAGGCTGAGACACGGACATGATTCCCGCAGGAGGAAGGCTGAGACACGGACATGATTCCCGCAGGAGGAAGGCCGAGACACGGATATGATTCCCGCAGGAGGAAGGCCGAGACACGGACATGATTCCCGCAGGAGGAAGGCCGAGACACGGACATGATTCCCGCAGGAGGAAGGCCGAGACACGGACATAATTCCCGCAGGAGGAAGACTGATAAACGGACATGATTCCCGCAGGAGGAAGGCTGAGACACGGACATGATTCCCGCAGGAGGAAGGCTGAGACACGGACATGATTCCCGCAGGAGGAAGGCCGAGACACGGATAGGATTCCCGCAGGAGGAAAACTGAAACACGGACATGATTCCCGCAGGAGGAAGGCCGAGACACGGACATGATTCCCGCAGGAGGAAAACTGAAACACGGACATGATTCCCGCAGGAGGAAGGCCGAGACACGGACATGATTCCCGCAGGAGGAAGGCCGAGACACGGACATGATTCCCGCAGGAGGAAGGCTGAGACACGGACATGATTCCCGCAGGAGGAAGGCCGAAACACGGACATGATTCCCGCAGGAGGAAGGCTGAGACACGGACATGATTCCCGCAGGAGGAAGGCGGAGACACGGACATGATTCCCGCAGGAGGAAGGCGGAGACACGGACATGATTCCCGCAGGAGGAAGGCTGAGACACGGACATGATTCCCGCAGGAGGAAGACTGAGACACAGACATGATTCCCGCAGGAGGAAGGCTGAGACACGGACATGATTCCAGCAGGAGGAAGACTGAGACACAGACATGATTCCCGCAGGAGGAAGGCCGAGACACGGACATGATTCCCGCAGGAGGAAGGCTGAGACACGGACATGATTCCCGCAGGAGGAAGGCTGAGACACAGACATGATTCCCGCAGGAGGAAGGCTGAGACACAGACATGATTCCCGCAGGAGGAAGGCTGAGACACAGACATGATTCCCGCAGGAGGAAGGCCGAGACACGGACATGATTCCCGCAGGAGGAAGGCTGAGACACGGACATGATTCCCGCAGGAGGAAGACTGAGACACGGACATGATTCCCGCAGGAGGAAGACTGAGACACGGACATGATTCCAGCAGGAGGAAGGCCGAGACACGGACATGATTCCCGCAGGAGGAAGGCTGAGACACGGACATGATTCCCGCAGGAGGAAGGCTGAGACACGGACATGGGGGGTCATTCCGAGTTGTTCGCTCGCAAGCTGCTTTTAGCAGCTTTACACACGCTAAGCCGCCGCCTACTGGGAGTGAATCTTAGCTTCTTAAAATTGCGAATGAAAGATTCGCAATATAGCGAAAAGACATCTCTGTGCAGTTTCTGAGTAGCTCAAGACTTACTCGGCATCTGCGATCAGTTCAGTGCTTGTCGTTCCTGGTTTGACGTCACAAACACACCCAGCGTTCGCCCAGACACTCCTCCGTTTCTCCAGCCACTCCCGCGTTTTTCCCAGAAACGGTAGCGTTTTTTCGCACACACCCATAAAACGGCCAGTTTCCGCCCAGAAACACCCACTTCCTGTCAATCACATTACGATCACCAGAACGAAGAAAAAACCGTGAGTAAAAAACCTAACTGCATAGCAAATTTACTTTGCGCAGTCGCACTGCGGACATTGCGCATGCGCACTAAGCGGAAAATCGCTGCGATGCGAAAAATTTTACAGAGCGAACAACTCGGAATGACCCCCATGATTCCCGCAGGAGGAAGGCCGAGACACGGACATGATTCCCGCAGGAGGAAGGCCGAGACACGGACATGATTCCCGCAGGAGGAAGACTGAGACACGGACATGATTCCCGCAGAAGGAAGGCTGAGACACGGACATGATTCCCCCAGGAGGAAGGCTGAGACACGGACATGATTCCCGCAGGAGGAAGGCCGAGACACGGACATGATTCCCGCAGGAGGAAGGCTGAGACACGGACATGATTCCCGCAGGAGGAAGGCTGAGACACGGACATGATTCCCGCAGGAGGAAGACTGAGACACGGACATGATTCCCGCAGGAGGAAGGCTGAGACACGGACATGATTCCGGCAGGAGGAAGACCGAGACACGGACATGATTCCTGCAGGAGGAAGGCTGAGACACGGATATGATTCCCGCAGGAGGAAGACTGAGACACGGACATGATTCCCGCAGGAGGAAGGCTGAGACACGGACATGATTCCTGCAGGAGGAAGGCTGAGACACGGATATGATTCCCGCAGGAGGAAGGCTGAGACACGGACATGATTCCCGCAGGAGGAAGGCTGAGACACGGACATGATTCCCGCAGGAGGAAGACTGAGACACGGACATGATTCCTGCAGGAGGAAGGCTGAGACACGGATATGATTCCCGCAGGAGGAAGACTGAGACGCGGACATGATTCCTGCAGGAGGAAGGCTGAGACACGGATATGATTCCCGCAGGAGGAAGACTGAGACACGGACATGATTCCCTAAAGAGCTATGGCGGCACAAGATAGCAGCACAGTAACAGCTGTAGTGGCATAAGAGCTATAGAGGCACTGTAGGAGCTATAGCGGCATGGAAAGGGCTATGGTGGCACGAAATAGCAGAACAGTAAGCGCTGTGAGGAGATAAGAGCTATAGCAGCTCGGTAGGAGCTATAGCGGCTCGGTAGGAGCTATAGCGGCTTGGCTAAGGCCGCACTGTAAGGACTATGGCGGCGGCAGCAGATTGCAGCATTGTGCTATATTGGCACGGAGGTATGGCTGCACCACAAAGGCTACAGCGGCAATGTAAGGGCTTTGGCAGCACCGTAAGGGCTATGGTGGCATCGTAAGGCCTACGGCAGCATAGTAAGAGACTATAGTGGCACCTAAACAGCTATGGCAGCAACGCAAGGGCTATAGGGGCCAGACTGGACTAATGTAATCTCCTCCTGACTGGCCCCCCTGACATACGACTCTCTCCACTCCAATCTATCCTCAATGCTGCTGCCCAGCTCATCTTCCTCACCAAACGCACTACACCCACCTCCCCTCTCCTACAAGCCCCTCACTGGCTCCCCTTCCCTTCACAATCCATTTCAAGCTTCTCACACTCACTTACAAAGCCCTCACCCACTCCTCTCCCATCTACATCTCTCACATTATCTCCCTTTACTCTCCCACCCGTCCTCTTCACTCCGCTAATGCACGCCGACTCTCCTGCCTACTGATTACTTCCTCCCACTCCTACCTCCAAGATTTCTCACATGCTGCACCACTTCTCTGGAACTCTCTACCTCTCCCCCTCTTTACAAAACTTCATACGGGCTCTCACGGCCCACTTCTTCACCAAACCCAGCCGTCTCTCATGCCAACCCTCTGTTCCACGCTCTCTATATACCCTGTCTGTGTCACCCGTCTGTCTGCCCCTCCCCTTTAGATTGTAAGCTCTCACGAGCAGGGCCCTCTTCCCTCATGTGCTTATCCTTCTCTTACTTATGCTATCCTCAGCACCTAGCCCCCCCTGCCCTCTCTGCTGCTTATCTCATTGTCCTGCCCCGACGCAGCGAAGTGTATACACCCTGTATACTTGTGTCCTGCATGGTCTTGTATGTAAGTCGCTGTCATCATGTATTGCTCATGTGGTAATGCACTGTGTAATGGGCGCTGCGGATCCCTTGTGGCGCCATAGAAATACACAATAATAATAAAGCACCAGAAAATCAGCTCCTAGCTGCCATGTTACAGGCTGTGCTCGATAAATGACAGCTGGGAGCTGATTGACTGGTACTTTACCTCTCTCCACTTTATCTCTCTACAAGCTTTAGTACATCTGCCCCACAGTGGCATAAGGGATATAGCAACACAGGGAAGGGCTGTGGTGGCACGGTAAGTGTTGTGGCGGCACGGTAAGCGCCCCCTATACCACTAGTTACTGATGTTGGGGTACAGGAGGACACCCTATGTCTCCCAGTATATAGGGGTCCCCCCGGCCAGCTCACAGAGATAGGGGGGCTCCCGGCTACGTGGATGAGAGTTGCGGCTACTCGACACGGAGCACACGGCCGCCGTCCTGCAGGAACCCCCTCGCAGGATCCCCAGCCACCACCACGTGTCACTCACCTGTCTAGGCTCCCGATAGAACCCGCCCAGGACCCGTACCTTTCTTTCAACGCAGAGACCCCGCCCACGCAACGCCACAGCCAATAATACCAAAGGCTCCTCCGAATGCCACGCCCACCATATTTTGACAGCAGCCGAAGTCCCCACGTGACTCAGACGAGATGGCGGCGCCCTGTGGAAGGTTACTGTCCGCGCGGGTGAGCGGCTTATGTACATTGTACTGGGGGAGGCTCAGTATATATATATATATATACACAGTACTGTGGTGTCACCTCAGAGTATCTATACTATACTGGGGGGATTATCCTGTGGGGGGCTCAGTAATACTATATATACACAGTACTGTGGTGTCACCTCAGAGTATCTATACTATACTATACTGGGGTATTATCCCTATAGGGGCTGAGTAATACTATATATACACAGTACTGTGGTGTCACCTCAGAGTATCTATACTATACTGGGGGGATTATCATGTGGGGGCTCAGTAATACTATATATACACAGTACTGTGGTGTCACCTCAGAGTATCTATACTATACTGGGGGGATTATCATGTGGGGGCTCAGTAATACTATATATACACAGTACTGTGGTGTCACCTCAGAGTATCTATACTATACTGGGGGGATTATCCTGTGGGGGGCTCAGTAATACTATATATACACAGTACTGTGGTGTCACCTCAGAGTATCTATACTATACTGGGGGGATTATCCTGTGGGGGCTCAGTAATACTATATATACACACAGTACTGTGGTGTCACCTCAGAGTATCTATACTATACTGGGGTATTATCCCTATAGGGCAGTGTTTCCCAACCTTGGTCCTCAAGGCACACTAACAGTCCTGGTTTTAGTGATATCCAGGCTTGAACACAGGTGACTTAATTAGTAGCTCAGTTATTTTGATTTAACCATCTGTGCTGAAGCCTGGATATCACTAAAACCTGCACTGTTGGTGTGCCTTGAGGACCGTGGTTGGGAATGCCTGCTATAGGGGCTCAGTAATACTATATATACACAGTACTGTGGTGTCACCTCAGAGTATCTATACTATACTGGGGGGATTATCCTGTGGGGGCTCAGTAATACTATATATACACAGTACTGTGGTGTCACCTCACAGTATCTATATTATACTGGGGGTATTATCCCTATAGGGGCTCAGTAATACTATATATACACATTACTATAGTGTCACCTCAGAGTATCTATACTATACTGGGGTATTATCCCTATAGGGGCTCAGTAATACTATATATACACATTTCTATGGTGATGTTACCTCAGAGTATCTGTACTATACTGGGGTATTATCCCTATAGGGGCTCAGTAATAATATATATTCATGACTATGGTGATGTTACCTCAGAGTATATGTACTATACTGGGGGGATTATCCTATAGGGGCTCAGTAATACTATATATACACATTACTATGGTGACGTTACCTCAGAGTATCTATACTATACTGGGGGTATTATCCCTATAGGGGCTCAGTAATACTATATATACCCATTACTATGGTGACGTTACCTCAGAGTATCTATACTATACTGGGGGGATTATCCTATAGGGGCTCAGTAATACTATATATACACATTACTATGGTGACGTTACCTCAGAGTATCTATACTATACTGGGGGTATTATCCCTATAGGGGCTCAGTAATACTATATATAGGCATGACTATGGTGATGTTACCTCAGAGTATCTATACTATACTGGGGTTATTATCCTGTGGGGGCGCAGTAATAATATATATACATTTCTATGGTGATGTTACCTCAGAGTATCTATACTATACTGGGGGGATTATCCTATAGGGGCTCAGTAATACTATATATACACATTACTATGGTGACGTTACCTCAGAGTATCTATACTATACTGGGGGTATTATCCCTATAGGGGCTCAGTAATACTATATATAGGCATGACTATGGTGATGTTACCTCAGAGTATCTATACTATACTGGGGGTATTATCCTATAGGGGCTCTGTAATACTATATATACACATTACTATAGTGACGTTACCTCAGAGTATCTATACTATACTGGGGGTATTATCCCTATAGGGGCTCAGTAATACTATATATAGGCATGACTATGGTGATGTTACCTCAGAGTATCTATACTATACTGGGGTTATTATCCTGTGGGGGCGCAGTAATAATATATATAAATTTCTATGGTGATGTTACCTCAGAGTATCTATACTATACTGGGGGGATTATCCTATAGGGGCTCAGTAATACTATATATACACATTACTATGGTGACGTTACCTCAGAATATCTATACTATACTGGGGTATTATCCCTATAGGGGCACAGTAATAATATATACATGACTATGGTGATGTTACCTCAGAGTATCTATACTATACTGGGGTATTATCCCTATAGGGGCTCAGTAATACTATATATACACAGTACTGTGGTATTGTCACCTCAGAGTATCTATACTATACTGGGGTATTATCCCTATAGGGGCTCAGTAATACTATATATACACATTTCTATGGTGATGTTACCTCAGAGTATCTGTACTATACTGGGGTATTATCCCTATAGGGGCTCAGTAATAATATATATTCATGACTATGGTGATGTTACCTCAGAGTATATGTACTATACTGGGAGGATTATCCTATAGGGGCTCAGTAATACTATATATACACATTACTATGGTGACGTTACCTCAGAGTATCTATACTATACTGGGGGTATTATCCCAATAGGGGCTCAGTAATACTATATATACCCATTACTATGGTGACGTTACCTCAGAGTATCTATACTATACTGGGGGGATTATCCTATAGGGGCTCAGTAATACTATATATACACATTACTATGGTGACGTTACCTCAGAGTATCTATACTATACTGGGGGTATTATCCCTATAGGGGCTCAGTAATACTATATATAGGCATGACTATGGTGATGTTATGTCACAACTGAGGGCCTGAGCTGACGGGAGGCAGCCTCAGTTGTAGGGGCTGAGATGTAACGGAACCTGGGAGGTTGTATCAGACCCCTAGAAATGTAAGTAACATGTAGAATAACTGCCCGAAGGCGTGACCACGACAACCAGGATAAAAGTCAATGATGTTTATTATGACAAACTCCGTAATACAGCAGCAGTAAAAGGAAACATAAAAGTCAACAGAGGATAAATACAATTCCTGGGTACTACAGGGTGGCAAGGGCCACAGGCACTGGTAGAGTGAGACAGTTCTTATAATCTTCTAGTTGGAAAGTCCTTACCAGGCCTGACTGTAGCAATGGAGAGAACCCAGGATCGTACCAGCTGATGTTCCAGGAAAGGCTGGGCTGCTGAAGGTAAAACGGCTGCTGTGGATACTGGCTGGAACCAGACTGCTGTTGGTACGGAGTGGATACTGGCTGGAACCAGTTAAATAATAAACGAACTTGAGAGCGATGAAATAATAATGAAGTTTGGAGTTTGAGAGCGGTGAAATAATAATACCGGTGGAGAGTGGTAAACTGCAGAAAGGACACCGGCCCTTTAAGAGAAGCTATACACTGCTGGAAGCTGGGCTGGAAGCAGGTGATTGTTTGAGAGCGGTGAAATAATAATACTGGTGGAGAGTGGTAAACTGCAGAAAGGACACCGGCCCTTTAAGAGAAGCTGTACACTGCTGGAAGCTGGGCTGGAAGCAGGTGATTGTTGTAGCTGGAAACAGGTGAGTCCAGAATGGATCGGAGAGTCAGGCTACACCGCAGATGGAATGCTGGTGCGGGTCTCTATAGCAGAAGTCTGGAGACAGGAGCTGGAACCTGGAAGACAACCACAGGAGAGAGACAAACTGGAACTAGGTTAGACAACCAAAGCACTGACGCCTTCCTTGCTCAGGCACAGCATACTTATACCTGCAGCAAGGAAGGGGTTGGCTAGGCAATTATGCAAATCAACAATACAGACAGCAGATTGGTGGAAATAATCAGATGACAAAATCCAAGATGGCTGCGCCCATGCAGACACTTGGAGGGAAGTTTGGTTTGTAATCCATGTGAGAATTGAAACAGTAATGGCGACGCCGGCCACAGGAGACAGGAGACGCCAGACTGACAAGCGCACATTTAACCACGCGGGCACAGCGGAGGTCGCGGCTGATGAAATCACCACTCTGACATTCTGCATGTGGAAACTCAGGAACAGCGGGATCCGGTTCTGGAACGCTGAGCCAGCCTTAGGAGGCATCTGAAGGGTAAGTAATGGCGTCCAGATACCCGGATCGTGACAGCACCCCCCCCTTTAGGAGTGGCCCCAGGACACTTCTTAGGCTTTAAAGGAAACTTTGCGTGGAAATTTCGGACCAAGGCAGGAGCATGGACGTCTGAGGCATTGGTCCAAGAGCGTTCTTCAGGACCATAGCCCTTCCAGTCAATGAGGTATTGTAACTGACCGTAACGGAAACGTGAGTCCAAAATCTTGGCCACCTCGTACTCGACTCCCCGTTGAGTCTGAACTTTGGGAGCTGGAGGAAGTGCGGAATGAAACCGATTCAGGATCAGCGGTTTCAGCAAAGAAACATGAAATGTCCTGGGTATTTTCAAGAAGGATGGTAACTGTAACCTGTAGGCAACAGGATTGATGACTTGTTCAATCTTGAAGGGTCCGATGTAGCGAGGTGCAAATTTCATGCTGGGAACTCTCAACCTCAAATTCTTCGTGGACAGCCACACACGATCACCCACCTTGAGAGCAGGAACCGCTCTACGCTTCCTATCGGCAAACTTCTTATACCTGAATGAGGCTTTAAGCAGGGCTGCGCGGACGTTCCTCCAGTTATTTGAAAACTGACGCAAGGTGACATCCACTGCTGGAACAGAAGTTGCGGGAAGCGGTTGGAATCCTGGGACTTTAGGGTGGAATCCATAATTAATGAAGAATGTGGTAGAAGAAGATGAGGAATGGTATTGATTGTTGTGGCTGAACTCGGCCCAAGGAAGGAGTTGAACCCAGTCATCTTGAGAGGAAGACACATATATACGGAGGAAGGCCTCCAAGTCCTGATTCACCCTCTCGGTTTGACCATTGGTCTGAGGATGGTAAGCCGTGGAAAACTTTAACTTGACTTGGAGGGCTTGACACAAACTTCGCCAAAATTTGGCTACAAATTGTACTCCACGATCCGAGATGATCTCTTCAGGAAGACCGTGAAGTCGGAAGATCTCTTGTATAAACACTTGAGCCAACTTGGAAGCTGACGGAAGACCGGTGAGAGGGATGAAATGTGCCATCTTGGTGAACCGGTCAACTACCACCCAGATGGTATTAAACTTGTTGCAGATAGGTAGATCGGAAACAAAGTCCATCGACAAATGGGTCCAAGGTCGACGGGGAACAGATAATGGAACCAGTTGCCCCGCAGGCGACTGGCGGGAGACTTTGTGTTGGGCACACTTTGGGCAGGAGGCAATAAATTCCATAACGTCCTTCTTCAGAGTTGGCCACCAGTAGGACCTAGAAATAAATTCAAGGGTTTTCTGAATGCCTGTATGTCCAGCAAAACGGGAAGCATGGGCCCAATGCATGAGCTTCTTCCTTAGAACTGGCTTAACAAAACTTTTCCCTGGTGGAGGCGTAGAGTCCATCCCTACCGTGGAGAATGCCAACGGATTAATAATAGGATGCTTGTCTGCAGACTCGGACTCATTTTCTTGCTCCCATGAGCGGGAAAGGGCATCGGCCTTACGATTCTGAGAACCCGGACAGAACTGGAGTTTAAAGTCAAACCTAGAGAAGAAAAGTGCCCATCTGGCCTGACGAGGATTCAGACATTGTGCGCCTTTGAGATATAAAAGATTTTTGTGGTCGGTAAGTATGGTGATTGAGTGGGAAGCTCCCTCCAACAGGTATCTCCACTCCTCCAGAGCGAGCTTGATGGCTAGCAACTCCTGATCGCCAATGGCATAGTTGCGCTCAGCTGGGGAGAACTTCCGGGAGAAGAAACTGCAAGGATGTAGATGTCCATCTTTGGCCCTCTGGGATAACACTGCTCCTACTCCAACGGAGGAGGCATCTACCTCTAAGATAAAAGGAGAGTCGGTGTCGGGCTGTTTCAGAACTGGTGCAGAGATGAACCGTTGCTTCAGAAGGTGAAAGGCCTGTGTAGCTTCCTCGGACCACTTGGACGGATTAGCACCTTTCTTGGTTAATGCAGTGATAGGCGCCACGATGGTGGAAAAGTCTCGTATAAATTTTCTATAATAATTGGCGAACCCTAAGAACCTCTGGACCCCTTTGAGGCTTAAGGGTATAGGCCAATTCTGGATTGCTTGGAGTTTCTCAGGATCCATCTCTAGTCCGGAACCGGACACAATGTAACCTAGAAACGGAATGGTTTTAACTTCAAACACACACTTCTCCAATTTACAATAGAGGTGATTGACACGGAGACGGGAAAGAACCTCTTTTACCCAGAAACGATGATCTTCGAGATTATTAGCAAAGATGAGGATGTCGTCTAGATAAACCACGACATGGCGGTACAAGATGTCCCTGAAAATCTCATTCACGAAGTGCTGGAAGACTGCTGGAGCGTTGCTCAATCCGAAGGGCATGACGAGGTACTCATAATGTCCGTCACGGGTGTTAAAGGCGGTCTTCCACTCGTCACCCTCACGGATTCGGATGAGATTGTAGGCACCCCTCAAGTCCAGCTTTGTGAAAATAGTTGCACCACTAACTCTATCAAAGAGCTCGGTAATCAGGGGTAAAGGGTATCGGTTCTTGACGGTAATGTCGTTCAGACCTCTGTAGTCGATGCACGGACGCAGACCACCGTCTTTCTTCTTAACGAAGAAGAAGCCTGCGCCGGCTGGAGAAGAAGATGGTCGGATGAAACCCTTCGCCAGGTTCTCTTTGATGTACTCTTCCATGGAGTGTGTCTCAGGCAGAGACAACGGATAAGTTCGGCCTCGCGGTGGAACCTTCCCTGGAATGAGGTCGATTGGGCAGTCCCATTCTCTGAGGAGGAAGGATATCAGCAGAGGCTTTACTGAACACGTCCGTGAAGTCTTGATATGGAGGAGGCGGAACATCAGATGACCTGGGGAAGGAAGAACAAACAGGAAGAACTTTGGCTAGACAAGTCTCAGCACAGGAGGGACCCCATGCCAGTATTTGCGTAGTCGTCCAGTCAATTGATGGGTTGTGGAGACGGAGCCATGGAAGGCCTAAAACCACTGGATGTGTGGCTCTTGGAATCACTAAAAAAGAAATATACTCAGAATGAAGAACTCCCACTCTCAGACGAACTGGAAGAGTCCTTAAGGAAATGACTGCGTCAAAAATCTTGCTGCCATCCACTGCAGTCAAAGAGATGGACGAGGACAGTCTCTCGGTGGGTAGGGACCACCGTTTAACATAAGCTTCGGTTATGAAATTCCCAGCTGCTCCGGAATCAAGGAGGGCAATGACGTTCCTGTAACGTTGAGCAATTTGGAGCGACACTGGGAGGTTACAGTCATGAGGAGATGGAGAGGAGATCATTACTCCTAGCCGGCCCTCTCCTTGGCGAGCTAGGATCTGGAGTTTCCCGGACGTTTGGGACAGGCATTGATAGTGTGCGACGGAGCTGCACAGTAGAGACAGAGAGACTCAGAGAGACGTCTTCGGCGCTCAGCGGGAGATAGACGGGAACGACTAATTTGCATAGGCTCATCCTTGGATGGAGATGGTTGACGAGGAGGAGGAGCAGAAGATTTAGGAGTAGATGATCTTCCTCGCTCGGTTGCTCTCTCTCTGAAACGTAGATCAACCTTCGTGCAAAGAGAAATTAGCTCATCCAACTTAGAGGGCAAGTCTCTGGTAGCTAACTCATCCTTGATGCGTTCTGATAAGCCATGCCAGAATGCAGCATACAGGGCCTCGTCGTTCCATGCCAGTTCGGATGCCAGGATTTTAAACTGTATAAGATACTGTCCCACAGTACGTGTTCCCTGGCGTAAACGGAGAATCTCAGATGAAGCAGATGTTATCCGGCCTGGCTCGTCGAAGATGCGCCTGAATGTAGCTACAAAATCAGTATAGGAGGATAGCAGGGGATCAGACTTCTCCCATAAAGGTGATGCCCAGTCAAGGGCTGAGCCACTGAGAAGGGAGATGATATAGGCAATTTTGGTACGGTCACTGAAGAAATTGCCAGGTAGAAGCTCAAAGTGGATTTCACATTGATTGAGAAATCCCCTGCAGAACCTTGGAGATCCATCAAATTTTGCTGGCGTTGGAAGATGAAGATGTGGACTGGAAATGGGTAAGGTGGGTGGGGTTACAGCTGGTGTTACTGTAGTGGACGCACCGGATGTGCCAGGTCCACGGAGGGTCGTTTGAATCCCATCCAGCCGTGTAGAGAGATCCTGGAGACAGCGGATGATGTGGCCCTGTGCAGCCTCCTGATGTTCAAGTCGGGCTGCCAGTTCTTGCATCGGCCTGGCCGCTTGATCCTGGTCTCCGGCTGGATTCATTAGGTCAGTGCTTACTGTCACAACTGAGGGCCTGAGCTGACGGGAGGCAGCCTCAGTTGTAGGGGCTGAGATTTAACGGAACCTGGGAGGTTGTATCAGACCCCTAGACAAGTAAGTAACATGTAGAATAACTGCCCGAAGGCGTGACCACGACAACCAGGATAAAAGTCAATGATGTTTATTATGACAAACTCCGTAACACAGCAGCAGTAAAAGGAAACATAAAAGTCAACAGAGGATAAATACAATTCCTGGGTACTACAGGGTGGCAAGGGCCACAGGCACTGGTAGAGTGAGACAGTTCTTATAATCTTCTAGTTGGAAAGTCCTTACCAGGCCTGACTGTAGCAATGGAGAGAACCCAGGATCGTACCAGCTGATGTTCCAGGAAAGGCTGGGCTGCTGAAGGTAAAACGGCTGCTGTGGATACTGGCTGGAACCAGACTGTTGTTGGTACGGAGTGGATACTGGCTGGAACCAGTTAAATAATAAACGAACTTGAGAGCGATGAAATAATAATGAAGTTTGGAGTTTGAGAGCGGTGAAATAATAATACCGGTGGAGAGTGGTAAACTGCAGAAAAGGACACCGGCCCTTTAAGAGAAGCTATACACTGCTGGAAGCTGGGCTGGAAGCAGGTGATTGTTTGAGAGCGGTGAAATAATAATACCGGTGGAGAGTGGTAAACTGCAGAAAGGACACCGGCCCTTTAAGAGAAGCTGTACACTGCTGGAAGCTGGGCTGGAAGCAGGTGATTGTTGTAGCTGGAAAAAGGTGAGTCCAGAATGGATCGGAGAGTCAGGCTACACCGCAGATGGAATGCTGGTGCGGGTCTCTATAGCAGAAGTCTGGAGACAGGAGCTGGAACCTGGAAGACAACCACAGGAGAGAGACAAACTGGAACTAGGTTAGACAACCAAAGCACTGACGCCTTCCTTGCTCAGGCACAGCATACTTATACCTGCAGCAAGGAAGGGGTTGGCTAGGCAATTATGCAAATCAACAATACAGACAGCAGATTGGTGGAAATAATCAGATGACAAAATCCAAGATGGCTGCGCCCATGCAGACACTTGGAGGGAAGTTTGGTTTGTAATCCATGTGAGAATTGAAACAGTAATGGCGACGCCGGCCACAGGAGACAGGAGACGCCAGACTGACAAGCGCACATTTAACCACGCGGGCACAGCGGAGGTCGCGGCTGATGAAATCACCACTCTGACATTCTGCATGTGGAAACTCAGGAACAGCGGGATCCGGTTCTGGAACGCTGAGCCAGCCTTAGGAGGCATCTGAAGGGTAAGTAATGGCGTCCAGATACCCGGATCGTGACATGTTACCTCAGAGTATCTATACTATACTGGGGTTATTATCCTGTGGGGGCGCAGTAATAATATATATACATTTCTATGGTGATGTTACCTCAGAGTATCTATACTATACTGGGGTATTATCCCTATAGGGGCTCAGTAATACTATATATACACAGTACTGTGGTATTGTCACCTCAGAGTATCTATACTATACTGGGGTATTATCCCTATAGGGGCACAGTAATAATATACACTGCTCAAAAAAATAAAGGGAACACTTAAACAACACAATGTAACTCCAAGTCAATCACACTTCTGTGAAATCAAACTGTCCACTTAGGAAGCAACACTGATTGACAATCAATTTCACATGCTGTTGTGTAAATGGAATAGACAACAGGTGGAAATTATAGGCAATTAGCAAGACACCCCCAATAAAGGAGTTGTTCTGCAGGTGGTGACCACAGACCACTTCTCAGCTCCTATGCTTTCTGGCTGATGTTTTGGTCACTTTTGAAAGCTGGCGGTGCTTTCACTCTAGTGGTAGCATGAGACGGAGTCTACAACCCACACAAGTGGCTCAGGTAGTGCAGCTCATCCAGGATGGCACATCAATGCGAGCTGTGGCAAGAAGGTTTGCTGTGTCTGTCAGCGTAGTGTCCAGAGCATGGAGGTGCTACCAGGAGACAGGCCAGTACATCAGGAGATGAGGAGGTGGCCGTAAGAGGGCAACAACCCAGCAGCAGGACCGCTACCTCTGCCTTTGTGCAAGGAGGAACAGGAGGAGCAAATCCAGAGCCCAGCAAAATGACCTCCAGCAAGCCACAAATGTGCATGTGTCTACTCAAGCGATCAGAAACAGACTCCATGAGGGTGGTATGAGGGTCCGACGTCCACAGGTGGGGGTTGTGCTTACAGCCCAACACCGCGCAGGACATTTGGCATTTGCCAGAGAACACCAAGATTGGCAAATTCGCCACTGGCGGCCTGTGCTCTTTACAGATGAAAGCAGGTTCTCACTGAGCACATGTGACAGAGTCTGGAGACGCTAAGGAGAACGTTCTGCTGCCTGCAACATCCTCCAGCATGACCGGTTTGGCAGTGGGTCAGTAATGGTGTGGGGTGGCATTTCTTTGGGGGGCCGCACAGCCCTCCATATGCTTGCCAGAGGTAGCCTGACTGCCATTAGGTACCGAGATGAGATCCTCAGACCCCTTGTGAGACCATATGCTGGTGCGGTTGGCCCTGGGTTCCTCCTAATGCAAGACAATGCTAGACCTCATGTGGCTGGAGTGTGTCAGCAGTTCCTGCAAGACGAAGGCATTGATGCTATGGACTGGCCCGCCCGATCCCCAGACCTGAATCCAATTAAGCACATCTGGGACATCATGTCTCGCTCCATCCACCAACGCCACGTTGCACCACAGACTGTCCAGGAGTTGGCGGATGCTTTAGTCCAGGTCTGTGAGGAGATCCCTCAGGAGACCATCCGCCACCTCACCAGGAGCATGCCCAGGCGTTGTAGGGAGGTCATACAGGCACGTGGAGGCCACACACACTACTGAGCCTCATTTTGACTTGTTTTAAGGACATTACATCAAAGTTGGATCAGCCTGTAGTGTGTTTTTCCACTTTAATTTTTGAGGGTGACTCCAAATCCAGACCTCCATGGGTTAATAAATTTGATTTCCATTGATAATGTTTGTGTGATTTTGTTGTCAGCACATTCAACTATGTAAAGAACAAAGTATTTAATAAGAATATTTCATTCATTCAGATCTAGGATGTGTGGTTTAAGTGTTCCCTTTATTTTTTTGAGCAGTGTATATACACATTACTATGGTGACGTTACCTCAGAGTATCTATACTATACTGGGGGTATTATCCTGTGGGAGCGCAGTAATAAAATATATACATATTACCATGGTGATGTTACCTCAGAGTATCTATACTATACTGGGGGTATTATCCTATGGGGGCACAGTAATAATATATATACATGACTATGGTGATGTTATCTCAGAGTATCTATACTATACTGGGGGTATTATCCTATGGGGGCGCAGTAATAATATATATACATGACTATGGTGATGTTATCTCAGAGTATACTATACTGGGGGTGTTATTATTGGGGGAATGCCAGATTGTCGTCCCAGTCACCACACCCTCCGTTTAGTTTAGTTTTTATTACCACAAACTTGCCCGGAAAGAGGTAAAATCATACACCTCATCCTGCACATGGATTCCTTATTCCACATCTATTCCGAGCGCCGTGTTCTCACATAAGTGAGTGGTATACTGTGTGCATAGCGTAGTACTGATAAACCACACACATTTCAATACAATAACACTACAACTCTGGAGGGGCTCATTCTCTGCCGGATAACACAGCAAAGGTACCAGAATGCCTGCCAGGGGGGAAATGTTAGGGGTCCTGGTCTCTGCCACACTCCATGCTGATAAGTGTTCCGGGGTACAGGCATCAGGAACAGTGGGTTGCCGCCAGCAACACACTTCAATTTTCTCTTTAAAAATATATTTAAATACCCCCTTTTTTCCTTTTTTTTTCTCTGGTGGAACGCATATATAAAGTACTTTATAACTGCGGAACGCAGATTGTGTGCCGCTTCCACATTAGTGCTTTGGATAGAAGGACTGGAACTCCCTGACAACAGGAAGTGGCTTCATTGGGAATCGTGTTGTAACGCATAGATAGACCGCTAGATAGTGTCAGTAATAGTACTGTATTGGCCAATAACTGAGCGCTGCGGCCACATCCCTCAGACCGGGCATCTGTGCTGTACCCGGACGCGGCTAGTCGTGGTATACTGCCCACTGTGCCATACTGGCACAGCTCAGCACGGCACGCGGCCTCTGTGTAAAGCAATAATACGTGTAGCTAGCCCCTCTCATTGTCACACCTGCCGGTGCATACACATTTATGTGAACAACTTCCATTCTGTATATCATTAAGACACATACAGTATATGAGATCAGTAGCTCGCAGGGAGTGCTGGTCTTTGTAGTGTCACATTGGAGACCCTTGGGGATACCTCCTGGTAAGTTACCGCTCAATGACCACATGAATCTGTGACCAATCTAGGGGCTCTCTTCTACTTAGGACCGCTCTTGGTAGAAGCAGCGTAAAGTGCTGCATGACATCCTATATGTGTATAACGCAGACCTCTGTCTGTGTATACACACACAATGGAGGTTTGTATACTGCTTACAGCAGTGGGGGAGCTGGTGTGTGTTTCCTGTGTGTGTAACCTCTCCCACTCTAGCTCTTGCTGATACGTATACAGTGAGTTGTGTACTGTAACGCCCATTAGCTGCTGGTACCTATAACACTACACCCCTTTGTCCGCAGGTTTTCCGCTCTGCAGCGGCTCTGATTCCCCGTTCCGTCATCCGGAGCACTGCTGCCCGTGCAACCTGCGCTGTTCCAAAGCTTTCTTTCAGTACCAGTAAGTAACCTTTATCCATGATGTACAATCACAGACCACACAAACATGTCCGCCTCCAGCGAGCATCGTTCAGTCCATGCAGCTTACTGTAGCACGCGCTATATCAGAGTCATTTCACTGTAGTCGTGTAGTCTCCCCGCTGCAGCTTTTTCACAGATCAGTCCTTAGTGATGACCATGTTTCTGCAACGCCCTGTGTAATCTCTTATCACCTTTACATTGCAGCTGCCAGCAGGTATCCCCGGGAAGTACAGTAATGCTGCTTGTCGCTGATAAGCCACACCCGTATGCCGGTGACCGGCTTTTCATCACTCCCTATTCTCTTCCTCAATTCACTCATTAGGGGAGAGTCATGCACTGGGGGAGGAGCTTGCATTGGTGGATAGGCATGTGCCGTGGGAGTGGCTTGTATTAGTGGATAGGCATATTCTGGGGGAGGGGCTTACTGAAGTGGCGAGGCATGCGCTGGAGGAGGGACATTGACCCTAGCCGCTTTTTGTTTGAGTTTGTAATTCGTTGCCAGATTCTATTGGGCTGGGAATATGACATGGATATATATATGAGAGCCATATTTTTCTCTCTAGGTAACTCGTGCCTCTTCCCAGCGGTCACCCAGCATGCACCACAGTTTAAAGGCACAGCTGTAGTCAATGGGGAGTTCAAGGAATTGACCCTGGATGACTTCAAGGGGAAATATCTGGTGCTCTTCTTCTACCCCTTAGACTTGTAAGTATGATGCTAGGAGCTGTCTCTGAGTTACATTTCCATCACACGTATAGACCGCCCAGCAGTGACCCACATGCTAATATGTGTATGATGCTGTTACTTACTGCAAAGCACATTGTAGTCGATTTATCAAGCAGTGACCAGTGCTACAGGAACTAGCGCTATCAATCATTTTGAAAAGTGTAGTTAATAAAACTTACCTTAATGGAAAGGTTGCTGTAGATGCCTGATACATCGGCCTCCAGGATCCTTACAGAAACCACAAACAACTGCAGCTGTGGCCCTGCATATCAGTAATACCCTGTGGGGGGAAGCTTGTCCACTAGGGCACAGTGCATAGATGGGTGTATCTGATATTACCCTGTTCCTGTATCACACTGTAACTCTGGTATATCAGTAATGGGGGGGAGGCACAGTGTAAGGACGGGTGTATCCCCGGGGTACAGCATTTCCTGATATTACCCTGTTCCTGTATCACACTGTAACTCTGGTATATCAGTAATGGGGGGAGGCACAGTGTAAGGACGGGTGTATCCCCGGGGTACAGCATGCTCTGATATTACCCTGTTCCTGTCTCACACTGTATCTCTGGTATATCAGTAATGGGGTAAGGCACAGTGTAAGGACGGGTGTATCCCCGGGGTACAGCATGCTCTGATATTACCCTGTTCCTGTCTCACACTGTAACTCTGGTATATCAGTAATGGGGGGAGGGCACAGTGTAAGGACGGGTGTATCCCCGGGGTACAGCATGCTCTGATATTACCCTGTTCCTGTATCACACTGTAACTCTGGTATATCAGTAATGGGGGGAGGGCACAGTGTAAGGATGGGTGTATCCCCGGGGTACAGCATTCTCTGATATTACCCTGTTCCTGTATCACACTGTAACTCTGGTATATCAGTAATGGGGGGAGGCACAGTGTAAGGACGGGTGTATCCCCGGGTACAGCATGCTCTGATATTACCCTGTTCCTGTATCACACTGTAACTCTGGTATATCAGTAATGGGGTAAGGCACAGTGTAAGGACGGGTGTATCCCCGGGGTACAGCATGCTCTGATATTACCCTGTTCCTGTATCACACTGTAACTCTGGTATATCAGTAATGGGGGGAGGGCACAGTGTAAGGATGGGTGTATTCCCGGGGTACAGCATGCTCTGATATTACCCTGTTCCTGTGTCACACTGTAACTCTGGTATATCAGTAATGGGGGGAGGCACAGTGTAAGGACGGGTGTATCCCCAGGGTACAGCATGCTCTGATATTACCCTGTTCCTGTATCACACTGTAACTCTGGTACATCAGTAATGGGGGGGGGCACAGTGTAAGGACGGGTGTATCCCCGGGGTACAGCATTCTCTGATATTACCCTGTTCCTGTATCACACTGTAACTCTGGTATATCAGTAATGGGGGGAGGGCACAGTGTAAGGACGGGTGTATCCCCGGGGTACAGCATGCTCTGATATTACCCTGTTCCTGTCTCACACTGTAACTCTGGTATATCAGTAATGGGGGGAGGGCACAGTGTAAGGACGGGTGTATCCTCGGGGTACAGCATGCTCTGATATTACCCTGTTCCTGTCTCACACTGTAACTCTGGTATATCAGTAATGGGGGGAGGCACAGTGTAAGGACGGGTGTATCCCCGGGGTACAGCATGCTCTGATATTACCCTGTTCCTGTATCACACTGTAACTCTGGTATATCAGTAATGGGGGGAGGCACAGTGTAAGGACGGGCGTATCCCTGGGGTACAGCATTCTCTGATATTACCCTGTTCCTGTATCACACTGTAACTCTGGTATATCAGTAATGGGGGGAGGGCACAGTGTAAGGACTGGTGTATCCCCGGGGTACAGCATGCTCTGATATTACCCTGTTACTGTCTCACACTGTAACTCTGGTATATCAGTAATGGGGGGAGGCACAGTGTAAGGACGGGTGTATCCCCGGGGTACAGCATTTCCTGATATTACCCTGTTCCTGTATCACACTGTAACTCTGGTATATCAGTAATGGGGGGAGGCACAGTGAAAGGACGGGTGTATCCCCGGGGTACAGCATGCTCTGATATTACCCTGTTCCTGTATCACACTGTAACTCTGGTATATCAGTAATGGGGGGAGGCACAGTGTAAGGACGGGTGTATCCCTGGGGTACAGCATGCTCTGATATTACCCTGTTCCTGTCTCACACTGTATCTCTGGTATATCAGTAATGGGGGGAGGGCACAGTGTAAGGACGGGTGTATCCCCGGGTACAGCATTCTCTGATATTACCCTGTTCCTGTGTCACACTGTATCTCTGGTATATCAGTAATGGGGGGAGGCACAGTGTAAGGACGGGTGTATCCCCGGGTACAGCATGCTCTGATATTACCCTGTTCCTGTGTCACACACTATCTCTGGTATATCAGTAATGGGGGGAGGCACAGTGTAAGGACGGTTGTATCCCCGGGGTACAGCATGCTCTGATATTACCCTGTTCCTGTATCACACTGTAACTCTGGTATATCAGTAATGGGGGAAGGCACAGTGTAAGGACGGGTGTATCCCCGGGTACAGCATGCTCTGATATTACCCTGTTCCTGTATCACACTGTAACTCTGGTATATCCGTAATGGGGGGAGGCACAGTGTAAGGTCGGGCGTATCCCCGGGGTACAGCATGCTCTGATATTACCCTGTTCCTGTCTCATACTGTAACTCTGGTGTATCAGTAATGGGGGGAGGGCACAGTGTAAGGACGGGTGTATCCCCGGGTACAGCATGCTCTGATATTACCCTGTTCCTGTCTCATACTGTAACTCTGGTATATCTGTAATGGGGGGAGGCACAGTGTAAGGACGGGTGTATCACCGGGTACAGCATGCTCTGATATTACCCTGTTCCTGTGTCACACTGTAACTCTGGTATATCAGTAATGGGGGGAGGCACAGTGTAAGGACGGGTGTATCCCCGGGTACAGCATGCTCTGATATTACCCTGTTCCTGTATCACAATGTAACTCTGGTATATCAGTAATGGGGGAGGCACAGTGTAAGGACGGGTGTATCCCCGGGGTACAGCATTTCCTGATATTACCCTGTTCCTGTCTCACACTGTATCTCTGGTATATCAGTAATGGGGGGAGGCACAGTGTAAGGACGGGTGTATCCCCGGGGTACAGCATGCTCTGATATTACCCTATTCCTGTATCACACTGTAACTCTGGTATATCAGTAATGGGGGGAGGCACAGTGTACGGACGGGTGTATCCCCGGGGTACAGCATTTCCTGATATTACCCTGTTCCTGTATCACACTGTAACTCTGGTATATCAGTAATGGGGGGAGGCACAGTGAAAGGACGGGTGTATCCCCGGGGTACAGCATGCTCTGATATTACCCTGTTCCTGTCTCATACTGTAACTCTGGTATATCAGTAATGGGGGGAGGCACAGTGTAAGGACAGGTGTATCCCCGGGGTACAGCATGCTCTGATATTACCCTGTTCCTGTATCACACTGTAACTCTGGTATATCAGTAATGGGGGGAGGCACAGTGTAAGGACGGGTGTATCCCCGGGTACAGCATGCTCTGATATTACCCTGTTCCTGTATCACACTGTAACTCTGGTATATCCGTAATGGGGGGAGGCACAGTGTAAGGACGGGTGTATCCCCGGGGTACAGCATGCTCTGATATTACCCTGTTCCTGTCTCACACTGTAACTCTGGTATATCAGTAATGGGGGGAGGCACAGTGTAAGGTCGGGCGTATCCCCGGGGTACAGCATGCTCTGATATTACCCTGTTCCTGTCTCATACTGTAACTCTGGTGTATCAGTAATGGGGGAGGCACAGTGTAAGGACGGGTGTATCCCCGGGTACAGCATGCTCTGATATTACCCTGTTCCTGTATCACACTGTAACTCTGGTATATCTGTAATGGGGGGAGGCACAGTGTAAGGACGGGTGTATCCCCGGGGTACAGCATGCTCTGATATTACCCTATTCCTGTATCACACTGTAACTCTGGTATATCAGTAATGGGGGGAGGCACAGTGTAAGGACGGGTGTATCCCCGGGGTACAGCATTTCCTGATATTACCCTGTTCCTGTATCACACTGTAACTCTGGTATATCAGTAATGGGGGGAGGCACAGTGAAAGGACGGGTGTATCCCCGGGGTACAGCATGCTCTGATATTACCCTGTTCCTGTATCACACTGTAACTCTGGTATATCAGTAATGGGGGCAGGCACAGTGTAAGGACGGGTGTATCCCCGGGGTACAGCATGCTCTGATATTACCCTGTTCCTGTCTCATACTGTAACTCTGGTATATCAGTAATGGGGGGAGGCACAGTGTAAGGACGGGTGTATCACCGGGGTACAGCATGCTCTGATATTACCCTGTTCCTGTATCACACTGTAACTCTGGTATATTAGTAATGGGGGGAGGGCACAGTGTAAGGACGGGTGTATCCCCGGGTACAGCATGCTCTGATATTACCCTGTTCCTGTATCACACTGTAACTCTGGTATATCAGTAATGGGGGGAGGCACAGTGTAAGGACGGGTGTATCCCCGGGGTACAGCATGCTCTGATATTACCCTGTTCCTGTCTCATACTGTAACTCTGGTATATCAGTAATGGGGGGAGGGCACAGTGTAAGGATGGGTGTATCCCCGGGTACAGCATTCTCTGATATTACCCTGTTCCTGTATCACACTGTAACTCTGGTATATCAGTAATGGGGGGAGGCACAGTGTAAGGATGGGTGTATCCCCGGGTACAGCATGCTCTGATATTACCCTGTTCCTGTATCACAATGTAACTCTGGTATATCAGTAATGGGGGGAGGCACAGTGTAAGGACGGGTGTATCCCCGGGGTACAGCATGCTCTGATATTACCCTGTTCCTGTATCACACTGTAACTCGGGTATATCAGTAATGGGGGGAGGCACAGTGTAAGGACGGGTGTATCCCCGGGGTACAGCATTTCCTGATATTACCCTGTTCCTGTATCACACTGTAACTCTGGTATATCAGTAATGGGGGGAGGCACTGTGAAAGGACGGGTGTATCCCCGGGGTACAGCATGCTCTGATATTACCCTGTTCCTGTATCACACTGTAACTCTGGTATATCAGTAATGGGAGGAGGCACAGTGTAAGGACGGGTGTATCCCCGGGGTACAGCATGCTCAGATATTACCCTGTTCCTGTCTCATACTGTAACTCTGGTATATCAGTAATGGGGGGAGGCACAGTGTAAGGACGGGTGTATCACCGGGGTACAGCATGCTCTGATATTACCCTGTTCCTGTATCACACTGTAACTCTGGTGTATCAGTAATGGGGGGAGGCACAGTGTAAGGACGGGTGTATCCCCGGGGTACAGCATGCTCTGATGTTACCCTGTTCCATACTGTAACTCTGGTATATCAGTAATGGGGGGAGGGCACAGTGTAAGGATGGGTGTATCCCCGGGTACAGCATTCTCTGATATTACCCTGTTCCTGTATCACACTGTAACTCTGGTATATCAGTAATGGGGGGAGGCACAGTGTAAGGACGGGTGTATCCCCGGGGTACAGCATGCTCTGATATTACCCTGTTCCTGTCTCACACTGTAACTCTGGTATATCAGTAATGGGGGGAGTGCACAGTGTGTAAGGATGGGTGTATCCCCGGGTACAGCATTCTCTGATATTACCCTTTTCCTGTATCACACTGTAACTCTGGTATATCAGTAATGGGGTAAGGCACAGTGTAAGGACGGGTGTATCCCCGGGGTACAGCATGCTCTGATATTACCCTGTTCCTGTATCACACTGTAACTCTGGTATATCAGTAATGGGGGGAGGGCACAGTGTAAGGATGGGTGTATTCCCGGGGTACAGCATGCTCTGATATTACCCTGTTCCTGTATCACACTGTAACTCTGGTATATCAGTAATGGGGGGAGGCACAGTGTAAGGACGGGTGTATCCCCAGGGTACAGCATGCTCTGATATTACCCTGTTCCACACTGTAACTCTGGTGTATCAGTAATGGGGGGAGGCACAGTGTAAGGACGGGTGTATCCCCGGGTACAGCATGCTCTGATATTACCCTGTTCCTGTCTCACACTGTATCTCTGGTATATCAGTAATGGGGGGAGGCACAGTGTAAGGACGGGTGTATCCCCGGGGTACAGCATGCTCTGATATTACCCTGTTCCTGTCTCACACTGTATCTCTGGTATATCAGTAATGGGTGGAGGGCACAGTGTAAGGACGGGTGTATCCCCGGGTACAGCATTCTCTGATATTACCCTGTTCCTGTGTCACACTGTAACTCTGGTATATCAGTAATGGGGGAGGCACAGTGTAAGGATGGGTGTATCCCCGGGGTACAGCATGATCTGATATTACCCTGTTCCTGTGTCACACTGTAACTCTGGTATATCAGTAATTGGGGGAGGCACAGTGTAAGGACGGGTGTATCCCCGGGTACAGCATGCTCTGATATTACCCTGTTCCTGTATCACACTGTAACTCTGGTATATCAGTAATGGGGGCAGGCACAGTGTAAGGACGGGTGTATCCCCGGGGTACAGCATGCTCTGATATTACCCTGTTCCTGTCTCATACTGTAACTCTGGTATATCAGTAATGGGGTGAGGCACAGTGTAAGGACGGGTGTATCACCGGGGTACAGCATGCTCTGATATTACCCTGTTCCTGTATCACACTGTAACTCTGGTGTATCAGTAATGGGGGGAGGCACAGTGTAAGGACGGGTGTATCCCCGGGGTACAGCATGCTCTGATATTACCCTGTTCCTGTATCACACTGTAACTCTGGTATATCAGTAATGGGGGGAGGCACAGTGTAAGGACGGGTGTATCCCCGGGTACAGCATGCTCTGATATTACCCTGTTCCTGTATCACAATGTAACTCTGGTATATCAGTAATGGGGAGGCACAGTGTAAGGACGGGTGTATCCCCGGGGTACAGCATGCTCTGATATTACCCTGTTCCTGTATCACACTGTAACTCTGGTATATCAGTAATGGGGGGAGGCACAGTGTAAGGACGGGTGTATCCCCGGGTACAGCATGCTCTGATATTACCCTGTTCCTGTATCACAATGTAACTCTGGTATATCAGTAATGGGGAGGCACAGTGTAAGGACGGGTGTATCCCCGGGGTACAGCATGCTCTGATATTACCCTGTTCCTGTATCACAATGTAACTCTGGTATATCAGTAATGGGGGGAGGCACAGTGTAAGGACGGGTGTATCCCCGGGGTACAGCATGCTCTGATATTACCCTGTTCCTGTATCACACTGTAACTCTGGTATATCAGTAATGGGGGGAGGCACAGTGTAAGGACGGGTGTATCCCCGGGGTACAGCATTTCCTGATATTACCCTGTTCCTGTATCACACTGTAACTCTGGTATATCAGTAATGGGGGGAGGCACAGTGAAAGGACGGGTGTATCCCCGGGGTACAGCATGCTCTGATATTACCCTGTTCCTGTATCACACTGTAACTCTGGTATATCAGTAATGGGGGGGAGGGCACAGTGTAAGGACGGGTGTATCCCCGGGTACAGCATGCTCTGATATTACCCTGTTCCTGTATCACACTGTAACTCTGGTGTATCAGTAATGGGGGGAGGCACAGTGTAAGGACGGGTATATCCCCGGGGTACAGCATGCTCTGATATTACCCTGTTCCTGTCTTATACTGTAACTCTGGTATATCAGTAATGGGGGGAGGCACAGTGTAAGGACGGGTGTATCCCCGGGTACAGCATGCTCTGATATTACCCTGTTCCTGTATCACACTGTAACTCTGGTATATCAGTAATGGGGGGAGGCACAGTGTAAGGACGGGTGTATCCCCGGGGTACAGCATGCTCTGATATTACCCTGTTCCTGTGTCACACTGTAACTCTGGTATATCAGTAATGGGGGGAGGCACAGTGTAAGGACGGGTGTATCCCCGGGGTACAGCATTTCCTGATATTACTCTGTTCCTGTATCACACTGTAACTCTGGTATATCAGTAATGGGGGGAGGCACAGTGAAAGGACGGGTGTATCCCCGGGGTACAGCATGCTCTGATATTACCCTGTTCCTGTATCACACTGTAACTCTGGTATATCAGTAATGGGGGAGGCACAGTGTAAGGACGGGTGTATCACCGGGGTACAGCATGCTCTGATATTACCCTGTTCCTGTATCACACTGTAACTCTGGTATATCAGTAATGGGGGGGAGGGCACAGTGTAAGGACGGATGTATCCCCGGGTACAGCATGCTCTGATATTACCCTGTTCCTGTATCACACTGTAACTCTGGTGTATCAGTAATGGGGGGAGGCACAGTGTAAGGACGGGTGTATCCCCGGGGTACAGCATGCTCTGATATTACCCTGTTCCTGTATCACAATGTAACTCTGGTATATCAGTAATGGGGGGAGGCACAGTGTAAGGACGGGTGTATCCCCGGGGTACAGTATTTCCTGATATTTTCCTGTTCCTGTCTCACACTGTAACTCTGGTATATCAGTAATGGGGGAGGCACAGTGTAAGGACTGGTGTATCCCCGGGGTACAGCATGCTCTGATATTACCCTGTTCCTGTCTCATACTGTAACTCTGGTATATCAGTAATGGGGGGAGGCACAGTGTAAGGACAGGTGTATCCCCGGGGTACAGCATGCTCTGATATTACCCTGTTCCTGTATCACACTGTAACTCTGGTATATCAGTAATGGGGGGAGGCACAGTGTAAGGACGGGTCTATCCCCGGGTACAGCATGCTCTGATATTACCCTGTTCCTGTATCACACTGTAACTCTGGTGTATCAGTAATGGGGGAGGCACAGTGTAAGGACGGGTGTATCCCCTGGGTACAGCATGCTCTGATATTAACCTGTTCCTGTATCACAATGTAACTCTGGTGTATCAGTAATGGGGGGAGGCACAGTGTAAGGACGGGTGTATCCCCGGGGTACAGCATGCTCTGATATTACCCTGTTCCTGTCTCATACTGTAACTCTGGTATATCAGTAATGGGGGGAGGGCACAGTGTAAGGATGGGTGTATCCCCGGGTACAGCATTCTCTGATATTACCCTGTTCCTGTATCACACTGTAACTCTGGTATATCAGTAATGGGGGGAGGCACAGTGTAAGGACTGGTGTATCCCCGGGTACAGCATGCTCTGATATTACCCTGTTCCTGTATCACACTGTAACTCTGGTATATCAGTAATGGGGGGAGGCACAGTGTAAGGACGGGTGTGTCCCCGGGGTACAGCATGCTCTGATATTACCCTGTTCCTGTGTCACACTGTAACTCTGGTGTATCAGTAATGGGGGGAGGCACAGTGTAAGGATGGGTGTATCCCCGGGTGCAGCATGCTCTGATATTACCCTGTTCCTGTCTCACACTGTAACTCTGGTGTATCAGTAATGGGGGGAGGCACAGTGTAAGGACGGGTGTATCCCCGGGTACAGCATTCTCTGATATTACCCTGTTCCTGTATCACACTGTAACTCTGGTGTATCAGTAATGGGGGGAGGCACAGTGTAAGGACGGGTGTATCCCCGGGTACAGCATGCTCTGATATTACCCTGTTCCTGTCTCACACTGTAACTCTGGTGTATCAGTAACGGGGTAGGGAGATGGGGGGGGGGGGGGGGGGCACAGTGTAAGGTCGGGCGTATCACCGGGGTACAGCATTTCCTGATATTATTTTGTAATAATTTTTTCCAGCACCTTCGTCTGTCCCACTGAGATTGTGGCTTTTAGCGACAAAGCGAATGAGTTCCGCGATGTGAACTGTGCAGTTGTTGCTGTGTCTGTGGACTCTCACTTCAGCCACCTCGCCTGGACTAACACCCCCAGGAAGGTAGGTTCATGTGTCCCCATTGCTGATGGTTTTGAGGTCTGTAGTTGCCCCTCCCCCAATAGCAGAAATCTAAAAATATTATACTGAAGGTTTCCACCAGGCTGCGTAACATGTTATATGTATAGCCCCGTACAGTAGCTGTGTATCCTGTGTATGAGCGTCCGTTCTATGTGTGTTATGTTGTATCACATGGTGTGTAATGTGATATATGTATAGCCTCGTACAGTAGCTGTGTGTCCCGTGTATGAGCGTCTGTACTGCATTTAGTCAGGATTATATAGTACAAGTACCCTGTGATATACATCCAGTCTTTACTGTGCATTGTTATATCTATTGAGTGTATAGCTATAGTTAGTACTACTCTGTATTGCTAGTCCAGTGCGGTTTTATTGCATGTCATAATTTCTGCGTTGTAAAATGTGACTGTATGTGTGTGTGCATATAGCTGCTGTGTGACCTCCATTTTGTGTATCTCACTCAGATTTCTATCCCTATATTCTGTAACATGAGGAAGCTAAGTGCGTCAGGGTTATTATTTAATACAGGGTTTCCCAAGATATGCTTAACGTGTACGTGTGTGATTTTTAGTCACCGTATACCTCTTGAATCCTCTGTTTGTGCTGATACACTGCACAGGGGGTTCTTGTCAGGTATTGTGCTGCTGTTAATGTATTGTGTTGCTTTGAATTGAGATATCTCCGCTACAAGGGGCAACGGCGCTGGGGCTGATCCCACATTGAGTGGTGGTGACGCTGCAGACACGTTGGAGGAGAATATAGCAGCTGAGGGTTCAGGTTCTGGGGGTTCAAAATGACCCACCTTGGGCTACTTTCTCCACGTTATTAAGTACGCTTGTAACTAAACTTACGCCCCCTATAGGACCTCATGTGCCGGTACAACCGCTTATGGTCCCTGCGGTTAATCCACCATGGGCAGATCACCTGTCCAATCAGTTACAGCAATTGAACCAATCACTGACCAAACACAAATATAACCCTCGCCCGCCTAAAACCAAGGGGTCCTCTAAGTGGGCCATTACTTCCTCACAATCCACCCACGTCCCAGACACCTCGTCTGATGAGGATGGAGTTTATACTGACCCCACAGACACTGATCCAGGTGCTTCTGATGGGGAATCTGTCTCACAGGTGGATGTTCCTGACTTATTGGAGGCTATCAGGCTAATTCTTTAAATTACTGATAACCCAGAGCCTGACGCTGCTCCTAAGAAACTGGACAGGTTTAAACGTCAGAAAGTAGTTAAACAAGTTTTACCTCGCTCTGACCATTTAGTTGACATTCGTCAGGAATCCTGGGAAAATCCAGGAAAGAAATTCACACCTCACAAGAAGATGCTGGCTCGCTATCCCCTCGCTGCGGAGCTAAGTAAAAATTGGGAAACCCCCCCCCCGCCAGTGGATTCGCAGGTTGCGCGGCTGGTGGTTTCCTCAGATCTGCCTTTAAATACCGTTGCATCTCTGAAAGAACAGACGGATAAGCATGTGGAGGGTTGCTTAAAGGCGATTTACACCCTGGCAGGTGCTGTGCACCGACCCACTATTGCAGCGACATGGGCTGCTGAAGCTATTGAAGCGTGGGAGGTGGAAGCAGAGCTGCCGTCCAACTTTTTTGATAATGCTAGACAATGTCTCTCGTATATTGTCACATTTCATTAAGGAGGCGGCTTCTGATGCCGATTTTATGGCGGCCAAGGCTTCTACTACGTCCATTCTGGCTCGCCGGATTCTTTGGCTATGATCCTGGTTTGTGGATCTGGATTCTAAGAAAACCCTGGAGGTGCTCCCTTTTAAGGGAGATATTCTTTTTGGAGAGGACCGTAGTAAGATAGTGGCTGACTTAGTTTCGACTAAAACAGCGTGTCTACCTAGTACTGCTCCTTCGGTACCGGAGGCTAAGAGTACTTCCTTTCGCTCCTTTCGTCTTTCAGGAAAAGCGAAAGGTCAGGCGTACCCGAAACAGGCTCGCACTTCCAAACCCACTAAGCCCAAACCTAAACAGGCCTGGGCTGCCCGTCAGCCTGCTTCCAAAACTGACAAGCCTGCTGCGTGACGGGGCGGGCCTCCCTCTGGGGGATCCCAGAGTGGGGGAACGACTTCTGGGGTTTACCCAGGATTGATTGATGACCACTTCCGATGCCTGGGTACGGGATGTCGTCACTCGAGGTTACGCCGTATCCTTCAAAAATCGTCCCCCCTCATCGATTTTGCCTGACAGGCGTCCCTTTGGATCAGGTGAAGGCAAAAACTCTTCATTCGGTGGTACAGTCCCTCCTGGACACAGGAGTGGTGATACAGGTGCCTCTGGCTCAGAGAGGCAAGGGGTACTATTCACTGCTATTCCTAGTCCCGAAACCGATAGGTCCTCACGGCCCATTCTCAACCTCAATTCCTTGAACAAATTCGTGAGAGTCTCCAAGTTTCGTATGTTAACTCTTTGCTCTATTGTTCTGGCATTGGAACCCGGGGATTATATGGTCTCACTGGACATACAGGATGCTTACCTGCATATTCCTATTGCAATGTCGCATCAGCAGTACTTGAGATTTGCTGTTGGCAACATCCATTACCAATTTGGGGCGTTACCTTTTGGTTTGACCACAGACCCGCGAGTCTTCACCAAGGTCATGGCGGTAATGATGGCTCTACTTCACCGTCAAGGGGTCAGGATCCTCCCGTATCTGGACGACTTGTTGATCCTGGCGAAATCCCCAGAAATCCTCCTACGCCATCTAGAAATGACACTCCAGTTTCTGCAATCCCACGGGTGGCTCATCAACTGGAAGAAATCTTCCCTGGTCCCTGCTCAGAGCATGGTGCACCTGGGGGCGTTGTTGGACACTCACAACCAGCGATTGTTCTTGTCTCAGGAGAAGGTCCTGAAACTTCAGGACAAGATAAGATGCTTCCTGTCTCGTCCGCAAGTGTCGATACATTCGGCAATACAAGTGCTAGGTCTCATGGTGTCTGCTTTCGACATGGTAGGATTACGCTCAATTCCATTCCCGCCCTCTGCAGAAATTGATATTTGCTAAGTGGGACTGCCTGCCTTACCGGATCAGGTCTCATATGATCTCCTTGTCTCCGGAGGTCCGTCTGTCACTGCACTGGTGGATGCAAGACCAACGATTGTGCAGGGGTCGTCCCTTCTGGATCTCCAACTGGGTCCTTCTGACAATGGATGCCAGTCTGAGAGATTGGGGCACGGTGTTGGAGCAACACTCCCTTCAGGGTCGGTGGACTCTCCTCCCGATGAACATTCTGGAACTGCGGGCAGTGTTCAATGCTCTGAACTTGGCCCAGCATTTAATACAGAACAGACCTGTTCAAGTACAATCGGACAACGCCACCACTGTGGCGTTTATAAACCATCAAGGCGGCACTCGAAGCTGCATGGCAATAAGGGAAGTATCAAGAATTTTTCAGTGGGCAGAACGCCATCTGCCAGCCATATCGGCAGTGTTCATTCCGGGGGTCCTAAACTGGGAAGTGGACTTCCTCAGTCGTCAGGACGTACACGCCGGAGAGTGGAGCCTCCATCCAGAGGTATTTCAACTCCTAGTGGACAAGTGGGACCTCCCAGATATGGACTTGATGGCGTCTCGACACAATCACAAGGTTCCGGTGTTCCGGTCTTCGGAGCAAGGACAAGGATCCTCAAGCAGCGTTCGTGGACGCATTGGCAATTCCATGGAACTTTCGGCTGCCCTACGTATTCCCTATGGTGTCACTCCTGCCCAGAGTACTAAGGAAATTCAAGCAAGAAGGAGGAATCCTACTTCTGATCGCTCCAGCGTGACCCAGACGACATTGATTCTCAGACCTTCAGGGTCTATCGTTAGAGCGTCCTCTTCTGCTTCCACAATGACCAGACCTCCTCGTTCAGGGCCCTTGTGTCTACTAGGATCTGGCCTGGCTGGCTTTGACGGTGTGGCTCTTGAAGCTTCCGTACTGAGGGCCAAAGGTTTTTCTGAGGCGGTCATTCAGACTATGTTGAAGGCCCGTAAGCCGGCTCCTGCCTGGATTTATCCTAGGGTCTGGAATTCTTACTTTGCTTGGTGCACGTCTAATCATCATGACGCTTACAAGTTTAGTACGGCCACACTTTTGGCCTTTCTACAACAATGCCTGGACTTGGGCCTTAGTCTGGCCTCCATCAAGGTTCATATTTCTGCCTTGTCGGTTTGGTTTCAGAGAAAAGTTGCCACTCTGCCTGATGTTCATACATTCACTCAGGGTGTGTTACGGATTCAACCTCCCCATGTCCTGCCTGTGGCTCCTTGGGATTTGTCGATGGTTCTGGAGGTGTTGCAAGGGTCTCCGTTTGAGCCTCTTGAATCTGCAGACCTTAAGTGGCTTTCTCTTAAGGTGTTGTTTCTGCTGGCTATTGCCTCTGGAAGACGGGTGTCTGATTTGGGTGCCTTGTCTTGTAGGTCTTCCTATCTGATTTTTCACCGTGACCGGGCGGTTCTTAGAACACGCCCCGGCTATCTGCCTAAGGTGGTGTCTTCTTTCCACCTTAATCAGGAGATTGTGGTTCCGGCCTTTGCCTCTCCTGAATTGTCTTCCAAAGAGTTGTCTTTGGATGTGGTATGGGCTCTCCGTATTTATGTGAAGAGAACTGCCTCCATTCGGAAGTCTGATTCTCTCTTTGTTCGGTTTTGGTTTTCACAAACGTGGCTGGCCTGCCCACAAGCAAACCCTGGCCAGATGGATTAGAATGGTGATTGCACACGCTTATGTACAGGCTGGTCGTCCAGCTCCTGCTACTATCAGGGCCCATTCTACTCAGTCTGTTGAACCTTCTTGTGCGACCCTTGAACAAGTGTGCAAGGCGGCTACGTGATCCTCGGTGAACACGTTCATAAGGTTCTATGCCTTTGGTACATCAGCCTCCCAGGATGCTTCCTTTGGACGCCGGGTTCTTGTGCCCGCTACAGTGCGTTCCCTCGCATGAGGAACTGCTTTAGGACATCCCAGATGTTATTCCCTGTGGAACCCAGTGTACCCCGCAGCAGAAAACGAGATTTATGGAAAGTACTTACCGTTGTTAAATCTTTCTGCAAGGTACACTGGGTTCCACAGGGCGCCCACCCTGACGCACTTGGCTTCTTAGGGTTGGTATGGCATTAGCCGCTGACACCTTCTCCTGTCGTGAGAATGTGGTGTATGTGTTGTCGTCTTTTACCTGCTACTGCATTGGGCTGGTTAACAAAAACTGAGCTCCTGTGCACGGAGGCGGGGTTATAGAGGAGGCGGTGCTATGCAGTCTGGGAACAGTCAAAGCTTTTAGCCTGTTTGGGCCCCGGATCAAGATCCCACTCTACACCCCAATGTTATTCCCTGTGGAACCCAGTGTACCTCGCAGACAGAGATTTAACAACGGTAAGTTCTTGCCATAAATCTCATTATCCCGTGTATGAGCGTCCATTCTGTGTGTTATGGAGCGTGTTACATGGTGTGTAATGATATATATATATATATATAGTCCATACCAGCCGGCACTCCTATCAATGAAAAACAGCTTCGCCCCGTGCCTGGATATAATGCAGCATACAAATTCCAAAAAAACGGCACTGGAGGCTTGTAAATGCAAAATAGTATTGTATTGGGGGTAGACGACGTTTCGGAGCTTACGCCCCGTCCTCAGTACCAAATATGTTTCTGTATTTGGTACTGAGGACGGGGCGTAAGCTCCGAAACGTCGTCTACCCCCAATACAATACTATTTTGCATTTACAAGCCTCCAGTGCCGTTTTTTTGGAATATATATATATATATATATATATATATATATATATATATATATATATATATATATATATATATATATATATATATATATATATATATATATATATACAGGTTGAGTATCCCTTATCCAAAATGCTCGGGACCAGGGGTGTTTTGGATATGGGATTTTTCCGTATTTTGGAATAATTGCATACCATAATGAGATATCATGGTGATGGGACCTAAATCTAAGCACAGAATGTATTTATGTTTCATATACACCTTATATACACAGCCTGAAGGTCATTTTAGCCAATATTTTTTATAACTTTGTGCATTAAACAAAGTGTGTCTACATTCACACAATTCATTTATGTTTCATATACACCTTATACACACAGCCTGAAGGTCATTTAATGCAATATTTTTAATAACTTTGTGTATTAAACAAAGTTTGTATACATTGAGCCATCAGAAAACAAAGGTTTCACTATCTCACTCTCACTCAAAAAAGTCCGTATTTCGGAATATTCCGTATTTTGGAATATTTGGATATGGGATACTCAACCTGTGTGTGTGTGTGTGTGTATATATGTATATATATATATATATAGATATAGATATATATATATCTATCTATCTATCTATCTATCTATCTATCTATCTATCTATCTATCTAATATAGCCCCGGACAGTAGCTGTGTGTCCCGTGTATGAGTGTGTGTTATGCTGTGTGTTACATGGTGTGTAATGTGACATATATGTATAGCCTCTTGCAGTACCTGTGTCTGTACCCCATGTATGAATGACAATGGTTGTTGTCGTGTCTTCTAGAACGGAGGATTGGGGAAAATGAATATTCCGCTACTGTCCGATCTCACAAAACAGATTTCCCGTGATTATGGCGTTCTGCTGGAGAGCCCTGGAATCGCCCTGAGGTGGGAGGAATAAATGTCTGTCAGTGCAAATCTTCAGCTGCTGCGTGTTATATTTGTGTGACATAATTATTATATGGGATGTTCCTGGAGACTCTCTCTCCATCTCTCCTGTTCTCCATCTCTTGGTTCTCTTATACTGCAGACTTCATCCCTCCACCCCCGCTCCTCCCTCCTTCCCCGCCACTAATGTGTTGCTCTCCTGCATACAGGGGGCTCTTTATCATTGATCCCAACGGAGTTGTGCGGCACATGAGTGTGAACGACCTGCCTGTCGGAAGAAGCGTGGAGGAGACCCTGCGGCTGGTGAAAGCCTTCCAGTACGTGGAGACCCACGGGGAGGTCTGTCCGGCAAACTGGACGCCTGACTCCCCTACGGTAGGTACTGATGCGGCGTATAAAGGGGCTGCGTGAGATGGTCACCCGCATGCTGTAATTCATGGCCCACATCTATATCTATGTCGTACAGTAAGTGACCATAGGTATGCCACTCACCAGTGATCAGGCCACTGATCACAAGGGGCAAATGTCTGTAGCTGTGAGATTGATGTCTCCTCCTTCTTCCCTCCCAGATTAAGCCCAGCCCGGAAGGCTCCAAGGATTACTTTGAGAAAGTGAACTGAGCTCCTGCTGATTGTGATTCATCCTGCCGGTTACACACAGACCCCTCTACAGCTGGCTAGTCCTGTGAGAGACCCTGATGCTTCATGTCCTCTTCTCATGTCATCGCTATGTGTGCAGATGGAGAATTAGGGAAAGCAATAAACAGACCATGAAAGTGGAAGGTTGCGTTTCTTGTCTGCAAATAACACAGTTGTCGCCTCGGCGTGTTATCACTTTATGCCCTCGGGCAGTAGAGATTAGTGGGGCAGCTGGAATAGATCTTGGTAATGTGATACAGGGGGGCGGATTACAATTTTTAATTGGGGTTCAGTTATGACACTGTGTTTTTTTTAGCTGCTGCTGACTGACTGACACCCCTCATGGCCTGTGACGGGGCAGCTGTAGCCCATCTTATGCGGTTCAGTTCCAGCAACGACCTCTGTGTATGGGACACGTCTGGATGGTCTCCTGGTTACGTGGGACAGATCAGTCACTACACAGGAGAGTTCCTCACTAACCGCGGAGAGCTCTGGTGATATCGCACATTGCTGTGTCCATACATATCTATATGTGTGTGCATATATATATTTATATATACTATACTAGCAGTTATCCCCGACACTGTCCGGTGTAACCTCCCTGGCTGCGTAGCCAACGGTGTATGATGGACACTGTGGGTGGCTCTGAAAACGGGCTTTTGTGTTTGGGGACAGATCCTCCAGCTGCTGCTCAGTAATTTAGGACCTAACCACCTGCAGTTTAGGGCAGGAACCAGCTGGGCCTCGTGCAGTGTTATTCAGGGGAAGTCTTCGGGGAACATAACACATGTAAGAACTCGGATGTGAAGGGTTAAGCTAGGTACACACTATGCAGTCACTGGGCCGATTTGCCAAAATTCTGGTGATCAGCCTGTTAGTATGTAGACATAAGCGTTTTGGGAAAACGCTGATAACACAGTCAAAAAATGGCCAGAAGTAATCGGTTTGGATTATCCGATTGGTCGGCCATGACAGATAATATCGGCCACAAGGTTCCGATGTTGTGCAGTGTGTATGTATTCTCAATTATCTGTCCGTATTTGCTGTGATTTATCCTGGTTACCTCATCCATCTTGTAGGCGGACATTTGCAGATTCAGGGTGGTGTGACAGAAATTCTAACCCAAAATAAAATTTCTTAATGCAGACAATCCATTCACAGAGGTGATCAGCTAGAAGTATGATGTGTTTTTCTTGGGGGCCCAGCCGCCTGCCAGGAACGCGCCCAATGTGCACGTCGTGCCACAACTAGGTGTGATAGAGGACGTGGTTTTCAACAAACCTCTAACCGTCGTCAGGACGCTAAGGCTGGAGTACACCGGATTGTGCACAGTATCAGGTACATAAACAGAAGCTCTAGTAGAGTAAATACAGGCTGGAGTACACTGGATTGTGCACAGTATCAGGTACATAAACAGAAGCTCTAGTAGAGTAAATACAGGCTGGAGTACACCGGATTGTGCACAGTATCAGGTACATAAACAGAAGCTCCAGTAGAGTAAATACAGGCTGGAGTACACTGGATTGTGCACAGTATCAGGTACATAAACAGAAGCTCTAGTAGAGTAAATACAGGCTGGAGTACACCGGATTGTGCACAGTATCAGGTATATTCACAGAAGCACCAGTAGAGTAAATACAGGCTGGAGTACACCGGATTGTGCACAGTATCAGGTACATAAACAGAAGCTCTAGTAGAGTAAATACAGACTGGAGTACACCGGATTGTGCACAGTATCAGGTACATAAACAGAAGCTCTAGTAGAGTATATACAGGCTGGAGTACACCGGATTGTGCACAGTATCAGGTATATAAACAGAAGCTCTAGTAGAGTAAATACAGGCTGGAGTACACCGGATTGTGCACAGTATCAGGTACATAAACAGAAGCTCTAGTAGAGTAAATACAGGCTGGAGTACACCGGATTGTGCACAGTATCAGGTACATACACAGAAGCTCTAGTAGAGTATATACAGGTTGGAGTACACCGGATTGTGCACAGTATCAGGTACATAAAACAGAAGCTCTAGTAGAGTAAATACAGGCTGGAGTACACCGGATTGTGCACAGTATCAGGTACATAAACAGATGCTCTAGTAGAGTAAATACAGGCTGGAGTACACCGGATTGTGCACAGTATCAGGTACATAAACAGAAGCTCTAGTAGAGTAAATACAGGCTGGAGTACACCGGATTGTGCACAGTATCAGATATATAAACAGAAGCTCTAGTAGAGTAAATACAGGCTGGAGTACACCGGATTGTGCACAGTATCAGGTACATAAACAGAAGCTCTAGTAGAGTAAATACAGGCTGGAGTACACCGGATTGTGCACAGTATCAGATATATAAACAGAAGCTCTAGTAGAGTAAATACAGGCTGGAGTACACTGGATTGTGCACAGTATCAGGTACATAAACAGAAGCTCTAGTAGAGTAAATACAGGCTGGAGTACACCGGATTGTACACAGTATCAGGTACATAAACAGATGCTCTAGTAGAGTAAATACAGGCTGGAGTACACCGGATTGTGCACAGTATCAGATATATAAACAGAAGCTCTAGTAGAGTAAATACAGGCTGGAGTACACTGGATTGTGCACAGTATCAGGTACATAAACAGAAGTTCTAGTAGAGTAAATACAGGCTGGAGTACACCGGATTGTGCACAGTATCAGGTACATAAACAGAAGCTCTAGTAGAGTAAATACAGGCTGGAGTACACCGGATTGTGCACAGTATCAGGTACATAAACAGAAGCTCTAGTAGAGTAAATACAGGCTGGAGTACACCGGATTGTGCACAGTATCAGGTACATAAACAGAAGCTCTAGTAGAGTAAATACAGGCTGGAGTACTCCGGATTGTGCACAGTATCAGGTACATAAACAGAAGCTCCAGTAGAGTAAATACAGGCTGGAGTACACCGGATTGTGCACAGTATCAGGTACATAAACAGAAGCTCTAGTAGAGTAAATACAGGCTGGAGTACTCCGGATTGTGCACAGTATCAGGTACATAAACAGAAGCTCTAGTAGAGTAAATACAGGCTGGAGTACACCGGATTGTGCACAGTATCAGGTACATAAACAGAAGCTCTAGTAGAGTAAATACAGGCTGGAGTACTCCGGATTGTGCACAGTATCAGGTACATAAACAGAAGCTCTAGTAGAGTAAATACAGGCTGGAGTACACTGGATAGTGCACAGTATCAGGTACATAAACAGAAGCTCTAGTAGAGTAAATACAGGCTGGAGTACACCGGATTGTGCACAGTATCAGGTACATAAACAGAAGCTCTAGTAGAGTAAATACAGGCTGGAGTACACCGGATTGTGCACAGTATCAGGTACATAAACAGAAGCTCTAGTAGAGTAAATACAGGCTGGAGTACACCGGATTGTGCACAGTATCAGGTACATAAACAGAAGCTCTAGTAGAGTAAATACAGGCTGGAGTACTCCGGATTGTGCACAGTATCAGGTACATAAACAGAAGCTCTAGTAGAGTAAATACAGGCTGGAGTACACCGGATAGTGCACAGTATCAGGTACATAAACAGAAGCTCTAGTAGAGTAAATACAGGCTGGAGTACACCGGATTGTGCACAGTATCAGGTACATAAACAGAAGCTCTAGTAGAGTAAATACAGGCTGGAGTACACTGGATTGTGCACAGTATCAGGTACATAAACAGAAGCACCAGTAGAGTATATACAGACTGGAGTACACCGGATTGTGCACAGTATCAGGTACATACACAGAAGCTCTAGTAGAGTAAATACAGGCTGGAGTACACCGGATTGTGCACAGTATCAGGTACATAAACAGAAGCTCTAGTAGAGTAAATACAGGCTGGAGTACACCGGATTGTGCACAGTATCAGGTATATAAACAGAAGCTCTAGTAGAGTAAATACAGGCTGGAGTACACCGGATAGTACACAGTATCAGGTACATAAACAGAAGCACCAGTAGAGTATATACAGACTGGAGTACACCGGATTGTGCACAGTATCAGGTACATAAACAGAAGCTCTAGTAGAGTAAATACAGGCTGGAGTACACCGGATTGTGCACAGTATCAGGTACATACACAGAAGCTCTAGTAGAGTAAATACAGGCTGGAGTACACCGGATTGTGCACAGTATCAGGTACATAAACAGAAGCTCTAGTAGAGTAAATACAGGCTGGAGTACACCGGATTGTGCACAGTATCAGGTACATAAACAGAAGCTCTAGTAGAGTAAATACAGGCTGGAGTACTCCGGATTGTGCACAGTATATGGTACATAAACAGAAGCTCTAGTAGAGTAAATACAGGCTGGAGTACACCGGATTGTGCACAGTATCAGGTACATAAACAGAAGCTCTAGTAGAGTAAATACAGGCTGGAGTACACCGGATTGTACACAGTATCAGGTACATAAACAGAAGCTCTAGTAGAGTAAATACAGGCTGGAGTACACCGGATTGTGCACAGTATCAGGTACATAAACAGAAGCTCCAGTAGAGTAAATACAGGCTGGAGTACACTGGATTGTGCACAGTATCAGGTACATAAACAGAAGCTCTAGTAGAGTAAATACAGGCTGGAGTACACCGGATTGTGCACAGTATCAGGTACATAAACAGAAGCTCTAGTAGAGTAAATACAGGCTGGAGTACACCGGATTGTGCACAGTATCAGGTACATAAACAGAAGCTCTAGTAGAGTAAATACAGGCTGGAGTACACCGGATTGTGCACAGTATCAGGTACATAAAACAGAAGCTCTAGTAGAGTAAATACAGGCTGGAGTACACCGGATTGTGCACAGTATCAGGTATATAAACAGAAGCTCTAGTAGAGTAAATACAGGCTGGAGTACACCGGATTGTGCACAGTATCAGGTACATAAACAGAAGCTCTAGTAGAGTAAATACAGGCTGGAGTACACCGGATTGTGCACAGTATCAGGTACATAAACAGAAGCTCTAGTAGAGTAAATACAGACTGGAGTACACCGGATTGTGCACAGTATCAGGTACATAAACAGAAGCTCTAGTAGAGTAAATACAGTCTGGAGTACACTGGATTGTGCACAGTATCAGGTACATAAACAGAAGCTCTAGTAGAGTAAATACAGGCTGGAGTACACCGGATTGTGCACAGTATCAGGTACATAAACAGAAGCTCTAGTAGAGTAAATACAGGCTGGAGTACACCGGATTGTGCACAGTATCAGGTACATACACAGAAGCTCTAGTAGAGTAAATACAGGCTGGAGTACTCCGGATTGTGCACAGTATCAGGTACATAAAACAGAAGCTCTAGTAGAGTAAATACAGACTGGAGTACACTGGATTGTGCACAGTATCAGGTACATAAACAGAAGCTCTAGTAGAGTAAATACAGGCTGGAGTACACCGGATTGTGCACAGTATCAGGTATATAAACAGAAGCTCTAGTAGAGTAAATACAGGCTGGAGTACACCGGATTGTGCACAGTATCAGGTACATAAACAGAAGCTCTAGTAGAGTAAATACAGGCTGGAGTACACCGGATTGTACACAGTATCAGGTACATAAACAGAAGCTCTAGTAGAGTAAATACAGGCTGGAGTACACCGGATTGTACACAGTATCAGGTACATAAACAGAAGCTCTAGTAGAGTAAATACAGGCTGGAGTACACCGGATTGTACACAGTATCAGGTACATAAACAGAAGCACCAGTAGAGTAAATACAGGCTGGAGTACACCGGATTGTGCACAGTATCAGGTACATAAACAGAAGCTCTAGTAGAGTAAATACAGGCTGGAGTACACCGGATTGTGCACAGTATCGGGTACATAAACAGAAGCTCTAGTAGAGTAAATACAGTCTGGAGTACACCGGATTGTGCACAGTATCAGGTACATACACAGAAGCTCTAGTAGAGTAAATACAGGCTGGAGTACACCGGATTGTACACAGTATCAGGTACATAAACAGAAGCTCTAGTAGAGTAAATACAGGCTGGAGTACACCGGATTGTGCACAGTATCAGGTACATAAACAGAAGCTCTAGTAGAGTAAATACAGGCTGGAGTACACCGGATAGTGCACAGTATCAGGTACATAAACAGAAGCTCTAGTAGAGTAAATACAGGCTGGAGTACTCCGGATTGTGCACAGTATTAGGTACATGAACAGAAGCTCTAGTAGAGTATATACAGGCTGGAGTACACTGGATTGTGCACAGTATCAGGTACATAAACAGAAGCTCTAGTAGAGTAAATACAGGCTGGAGTACTCCGGATTGTGCACAGTATTAGGTACATAAACAGAAGCTCTAGTAGAATAAATACAGGCTGGAGTACACCGGATTGTGCACAGTATCGGGTACATAAACAGAAGCTCTAGTAGAGTAAATACAGGCTGGAGTACACCGGATTGTGCACAGTATCAGGTACATAAACAGAAGCTCTAGTAGAGTAAATACAGGCTGGAGTACACCGGATAGTGCACAGTATCAGGTACATAAACAGAAGCTCCAGTAGAGTAAATACAGGCTGGAGTACACCGGATTGTGCACAGTATCAGGTACATAAACAGAAGCTCTAGTAGAGTAAATACAGGCTGGAGTACTCCGGATTGTGCACAGTATCAGGTACATAAACAGAAGCTCTAGGAGAGTAAATACAGGCTGGAGTACACCGGATTGTGCACAGTATCAGGTACATAAACAGAAGCTCTAGTAGAGTAAATACAGGCTGGAGTACACCGGATTGTGCACAGTATCAGGTACATAAACAGAAGCTCTAGTAGAGTAAATACAGACTGGAGTACACCGGATTGTGCACAGTATCAGGTACATAAACAGAAGCTCTAGTAGAGTAAATACAGGCTGGAGTACTCCGGATTGTGCACAGTATCAGGTACATACACAGAAGCTCTAGTAGAGTAAATACAGGCTGGAGTACACTGGATTGTGCACAGTATCAGGTACATAAACAGAAGCTCTAGTAGAGTAAATACAGGCTGGAGTACACCGGATTGTGCACAGTATCAGGTACATACACAGAAGCTCTAGTAGAGTAAATACAGGCTGGAGTACACCGGATTGTGCACAGTATCAGGTACATACACAGAAGCTCTAGTAGAGTAAATACAGGCTGGAGTACACTGGATTGTGCACAGTATCAGGTACATAAACAGAAGCTCTAGTAGAGTAAATACAGGCTGGAGTACACCGGATTGTGCACAGTATCAGGTACATACACAGAAGCTCTAGTAGAGTAAATACAGGCTGGAGTACACCGGATTGTGCACAGTATCAGGTACATAAACAGAAGCTCTAGTAGAGTAAATACAGGCTGGAGTACACCGGATTGTGCACAGTATCAGGTACATACACAGAAGCTCTAGTAGAGTAAATACAGGCTGGAGTACTCCGGATTGTGCACAGTATCAGGTACATAAACAGAAGCTCTAGTAGAGTAAATACAGGCTGGAGTACTCCGGATTGTGCACAGTATCAGGTACATAAACAGAAGCTCTAGTAGAGTAAATACAGGCTGGAGTACTCCGGATTGTGCACAGTATCAGGTACATAAACAGAAGCTCTAGTAGAGTAAATACAGGCTGGAGTACTCCGGATTGTGCACAGTATCAGGTACATAAACAGAAGCTCTAGTAGAGTAAATACAGGCTGGAGTACACTGGATTGTGCACAGTATCAGGTACATAAACAGAAGCTCTAGTAGAGTAAATACAGGCTGGAGTACACCGGATTGTGCACAGTATCAGGTACATAAACAGAAGCTCTAGTAGAGTAAATACAGGCTGGAGTACACCGGATTGTACACAGTATCAGGTACATAAACAGAAGCTCTAGTAGAGTAAATACAGGCTGGAGTACACCGGATTGTGCACAGTATCAGGTACATAAACAGAAGCTCTAGTAGAGTAAATACAGGCTGGAGTACACCGGATTGTGCACAGTATCAGGTACATAAACAGAAGCTCTAGTAGAGTAAATACAGGCTGGAGTACACCGGATTGTGCACAGTATCAGGTACATAAACAGAAGCTCTAGTAGAGTAAATACAGGCTGGAGTACACCGGATTGTGCACAGTATCAGGTACATAAACAGAAGCTCTAGTAGAGTAAATACAGGCTGGAGTACACTGGATTGTGCACAGTATCAGGTATATAAACAGAAGCTCTAGTAGAGTAAATACAGGCTGGAGTACTCCGGATTGTGCACAGTATCAGGTACATAAACAGAAGCTCTAGTAGAGTAAATACAGGCTGGAGTACACCGGATTGTGCACAGTATCAGGTACATAAACAGAAGCTCTAGTAGAGTAAATACAGGCTGGAGTACACCGGATTGTGCACAGTATCAGGTACATAAACAGAAGCTCTAGTAGAGTAAATACAGGCTGGAGTACACCGGATTGTGCACAGTATCAGGTACATAAACAGAAGCTCTAGTAGAGTAAATACAGGCTGGAGTACACTGGATTGTGCACAGTATCAGGTACATAAACAGAAGCTCTAGTAGAGTAAATACAGGCTGGAGTACACTGGATTGTGCACAGTATCAGGTACATAAACAGAAGCTCTAGTAGAGTAAATACAGTCTGGAGTACACCGGATTGTGCACAGTATCAGGTACATAAACAGAAGCTCTAGTAGAGTAAATACAGGCTGGAGTACACCGGATAGTGCACAGTATCAGGTACATAAACAGAAGCTCTAGTAGAGTAAATACAGGCTGGAGTACACCGGATTGTGCACAGTATCAGGTACATAAACAGAAGCTCTAGTAGAGTAAATACAGGCTGGAGTACACCGGATTGTGCACAGTATCAGGTATATAAACAGAAGCTCTAGTAGAGTAAATACAGGCTGGAGTACACCGGATTGTGCACAGTATCAGGTATATAAACAGAAGCTCTAGTAGAGTAAATACAGGCTGGAGTACACCGGATTGTGCACAGTATCAGGTATATAAACAGAAGCTCTAGTAGAGTAAATACAGGCTGGAGTACACCGGATTATGCACAGTATCAGGTACATAAACAGAAGCTCTAGTAGAGTAAATACAGGCTGGAGTACACCGGATTGTGCACAGTATCAGGTATATAAACAGAAGCTCTAGTAGAGTAAATACAGGCTGGAGTACACCGGATTGTGCACAGTATCAGGTACATACACAGAAGCTCTAGTAGAGTAAATACAGGCTGGAGTACACCGGATTGTGCACAGTATCAGGTACATAAACAGAAGCACCAGTAGAGTAAATACAGGCTGGAGTACTCCGGATTGTGCACAGTATCAGGTACATAAACAGAAGCTCTAGTAGAGTATATACAGGCTGGAGTACACCGGATTGTGCACAGTATCAGGTACATAAACAGAAGCTCTAGTAGAGTAAATACAGGCTGGAGTACACCGGATTGTGCACAGTATCAGGTATATAAACAGAAGCTCTAGTAGAGTAAATACAGGCTGGAGTACTCCGGATTGTGCACAGTATCAGGTACATAAACAGAATCTCTAGTAGAGTAAATACAGGCTGGAGTACACCGGATTGTGCACAGTATCAGGTACATACACAGAAGCTCCAGTAGAGTAAATACAGGCTGGAGTACACCGGATTGTGCACAGTATCAGGTACATACACAGAAGCTCTAGTAGAGTAAATACAGGCTGGAGTACACCGGATTGTGCACAGTATCAGGTACATAAACAGAAGCTCTAGTAGAGTAAATACAGGCTGGAGTACTCCGGATTGTGCACAGTATCAGGTACATACACAGAAGCTCTAGTAGAGTAAATACAGGCTGGAGTACACCGGATTGTGCACAGTATCAGGTACATAAACAGAAGCTCTAGTAAATACAGGCTGGAGTACACTGGATTGTGCACAGTATCAGGTACATAAACAGAAGCTCTAGGAGAGTAAATACAGGCTGGAGTACACCGGATTGTGCACAGTATCAGGTACATAAACAGAAGCTCTAGTAGAGTAAATACAGGCTGGAGTACACCGGATTGTGCACAGTATCAGGTACATAAACAGAAGCTCTAGTAAATACAGGCTGGAGTACACTGGATTGTGCACAGTATCAGGTACATAAACAGAAGCTCTAGTAGAGTAAATACAGGCTGGAGTACACCGGATTGTGCACAGTATCAGGTACATAAACAGAAGCTCTAGTAGAGTAAATACAGGCTGGAGTACACCGGATTGTGCACAGTATCAGGTACATAAACAGAAGCTCTAGTAGAGTAAATACAGGCTGGAGTACACTGGATTGTGCACAGTATCAGGTACATAAACAGAAGCTCTAGTAGAGTAAATACAGGCTGGAGTACTCCGGATTGTGCACAGTATCAGGTACATACACAGAAGCTCTAGTAGAGTAAATACAGTCTGGAGTACACCGGATTGTGCACAGTATCAGGTACATAAACAGAAGCTCTAGTAGAGTAAATACAGGCTGGAGTACACCGGATTGTGCACAGTATCAGGTACATACACAGAAGCTCTAGTAGAGTATATACAGGCTGGAGTACACCGGATTGTGCACAGTATCAGGTACATAAACAGAAGCTCTAGTAGAGTAAATACAGGCTGGAGTACTCCGGATTGTGCACAGTATCAGGTACATAAACAGAAGCTCTAGTAGAGTAAATACAGTCTGGAGTACACCGGATTGTGCACAGTATCAGGTACATAAACAGAAGCTCTAGTAGAGTAAATACAGGCTGGAGTACACCGGATTGTACACAGTATCAGGTACATACACAGAAGCTCTAGTAGAGTAAATACAGGCTGGAGTACACCGGATTGTGCACAGTATCAGGTACATAAACAGAAGCTCTAGTAGAGTAAATACAGGCTGGAGTACTCCGGATTGTGCACAGTATCAGGTACATAAACAGAAGCTCTAGTAGAGTATATACAGGCTGGAGTACACCGGATTGTGCACAGTATCAGGTACATAAACAGAAGCTCTAGTAGAGTAAATACAGGCTGGAGTACACCGGATTGTGCACAGTATCAGGTACATAAACAGAAGCTCTAGTAGAGTAAATACAGGCTGGAGTACACCGGATTGTGCACAGTATCAGGTACATAAACAGAAGCTCTAGTAGAGTAAATACAGGCTGGAGTACACCGGATTGTGCACAGTATCAGGTACATAAACAGAAGCTCTAGTAGAGTGAATACAGGCTGGAGTACACCGGATTGTGCACAGTATCAGGTACATAAACAGAAGCTCTAGTAGAGTAAATACAGGCTGGAGTACACTGGATTGTGCACAGTATCAGGTACATAAACAGAAGCTCTAGTAGAGTAAATACAGGCTGGAGTACACCGGATTGTGCACAGTATCAGGTACATAAACAGAAGCTCTAGTAGAGTAAATACAGGCTGGAGTACACTGGATTGTGCACAGTATCAGGTACATAAACAGAAGCTCTAGTAGAGTGAATACAGGCTGGAGTACACTGGATTGTGCACAGTATCAGGTACATAAACAGAAGCTCTAGTAGAGTATATACAGGCTGGAGTACACCGGATTGTGCACAGTATCAGGTATATAAACAGAAGCTCTAGTAGAGTATATACAGACTGGAGTACACCGGATTGTGCACAGTATCAGGTACATAAACAGAAGCTCTAGTAGAGTAAATACAGGCTGGAGTACACTGGATTGTGCACAGTATCAGGTACATACACAGAAGCTCTAGTAGAGTATATACAGGCTGGAGTACACCGGATTGTGCACAGTATCAGGTATATAAACAGAAGCTCTAGTAGAGTAAATACAGGCTGGAGTACACTGGATTGTGCACAGTATCAGGTACATAAACAGAAGCTCTAGTAGAGTAAATACAGGCTGGAGTACACCGGATTGTGCACAGTATCAGGTACATAAACAGAAGCTCTAGTAGAGTAAATACAGGCTGGAGTACACCGGATTGTGTACAGTATCAGGTACATAAACAGAAGCTCTAGTAGAGTAAATACAGGCTGGAGTACACCGGATTGTGCACAGTATCAGGTACATAAACAGAAGCTCTAGTAGAGTAAATACAGGCTGGAGTACACCGGATTGTGCACAGTATCAGGTACATAAACAGAAGCTCTAGTAGAGTAAATACAGGCTGGAGTACACCGGATTGTGCACAGTATCAGGTACATAAACAGAAGCTCTAGTTATGTAAATACAGGCTGGAGTACACCGGATTGTGCACAGTATCAGGTACATAAACAGAAGCTCTAGTAGAGTAAATACAGGCTGGAGTACACCGGATTGTGCACAGTATCAGGTACATAAACAGAAGCTCTAGTAGAGTGAATACAGGCTGGAGTACACCGGATTGTGCACAGTATCAGGTACATAAACAGAAGCTCTAGTAGAGTGAATACAGGCTGGAGTACACCGGATTGTGCACAGTATTAGGTACATAAACAGAAGCTCTAGTAGAGTAAATACAGTCTGGAGTACACCGGATTGTGCACAGTATCAGGTACATAAACAGAAGCTCCAGTAGAGTAAATACAGGCTGGAGTACACCGGATTGTGCACAGTATCAGGTACATAAACAGAATCTCTAGTAGAGTAAATACAGGCTGGAGTACACCGGATTGTGCACAGTATTAGGTACATAAACAGAAGCTCTAGTAGAGTAAATACAGGCTGGAGTACACCGGATTGTGCACAGTATCAGGTACATAAACAGAAGCTCTAGTAGAGTGAATACAGGCTGGAGTACACCGGATTGTGCACAGTATCAGGTACATAAACAGAAGCTCTAGTAGAGTAAATACAGGCTGGAGTACACCGGATTGTGCACAGTATCAGGTACATAAACAGAAGCTCTAGTTATGTAAATACAGGCTGGAGTACACCGGATTGTGCACAGTATTAGGTACATGAACAGAAGCTCTAGTAGAGTAAATACAGGCTGGAGTACACCGGATTGTGCACAGTATCAGGTACATAAACAGAAGCTCTAGTAGAGTAAATACAGGCTGGAGTACACCGGATTGTGCACAGTATCAGGTACATAAACAGAAGCTCTAGTAGAGTAAATACAGGCTGGAGTACACCGGATTGTGCACAGTATCAGGTACATACACAGAAGCTCTAGTAGAGTAAATACAGGCTGGAGTACACCGGATTGTGCACAGTATCAGGTACATAAACAGAAGCTCTAGTAGAGTAAATACAGGCTGGAGTACACCGGATTGTGCACAGTATCAGGTACATAAACAGAAGTTCTAGTAGAGTAAATACAGACTGGAGTACACTGGATTGTGCACAGTATCAGGTACATAAACAGAAGCTCTAGTAGAGTAAATACAGGCTGGAGTACACCGGATTGTGCACAGTATCAGGTACATAAACAGAAGTTCTAGTAGAGTAAATACAGGCTGGAGTACACTGGATTGTACACAGTATCAGGTACATAAACAGAAGCTCTAGTAGAGTAAATACAGGCTGGAGTACACCGGATTGTGCACAGTATCAGGTACATACACAGAAGCTCTAGTAGAGTAAATACAGGCTGGAGTACACCGGATTGTGCACAGTATCAGGTACATAAACAGAAGTTCTAGTAGAGTAAATACAGGCTGGAGTACACTGGATTGTACACAGTATCAGGTACATAAACAGAAGCTCTAGTAGAGTAAATACAGGCTGGAGTACACCGGATTGTGCACAGTATCAGGTACATAAACAGAAGCTCTAGTAGAGTAAATACAGGCTGGAGTACACCGGATTGTGCACAGTATCAGGTACATAAACAGAAGCTCTAGTAGAGTAAATACAGGCTGGAGTACACCGGATTGTGCACAGTATCAGGTACATAAACAGAAGCTCTAGTAGAGTAAATACAGGCTGGAGTACACCGGATTGTGCACAGTATCAGGTACATAAACAGAAGCTCTAGTAGAGTAAATACAGGCTGGAGTACACCGGATTGTGCACAGTATCAGGTACATAAACAGAAGCTCTAGTAGAGTAAATACAGGCTGGAGTACTCCGGATTGTGCACAGTATCAGGTACATAAACAGAAGCTCTAGTAGAGTAAATACAGGCTGGAGTACACCGGATTGTGCACAGTATCAGGTACATAAACAGAAGCTCTAGTAGAGTAAATACAGTCTGGAGTACACCGGATTGTGCACAGTATCAGGTACAGAAACAGAAGCTCTAGTAGAGTAAATACAGGCTGGAGTACACTGGATTGTGCACAGTATCAGGTACAGAAACAGAAGCTCTAGTAGAGTATATACAGGCTGGAGTACACTGGATTGTGCACAGTATCAGGTATATAAACAGAAGCTCTAGTAGAGTAAATACAGGCTGGAGTACACCGGATTGTGCACAGTATCAGGTACATAAACAGAAGCTCTAGTAGAGTAAATACAGGCTGGAGTACACTGGATTGTGCACAGTATCAGGTATATAAACAGAAGCTCTAGTAGAGTAAATACAGGCTGGAGTACACCGGATTGTGCACAGTATCAGGTACATAAACAGAAGCTCTAGTAGAGTAAATACAGGCTGGAGTACACTGGATTGTGCACAGTATCAGGTATATAAACAGAAGCTCTAGTAGAGTAAATACAGGCTGGAGTACACCGGATTGTGCACAGTATCAGGTATATAAACAGAAGCTCTAGTAGAGTATATACAGGCTGGAGTACACTGGATTGTGCACAGTATCAGGTACAGAAACAGAAGCACCAGTAGAGTAAATACAGGCTGGAGTACACCGGATTGTGCACAGTATCAGGTACATACACAGAAGCTCTAGTAGAGTAAATACAGGCTGGAGTACACCGGATTGTGCACAGTATCAGGTACAGAAACAGAAGCACCAGTAGAGTAAATACAGGCTGGAGTACACCGGATTGTGCACAGTATCAGGTATATAAACAGAAGCTCTAGTAGAGTAAATACAGGCTGGAGTACACCGGATTGTGCACAGTATCAGGTATATAAACAGAAGCTCTAGTAGAGTATATACAGGCTGGAGTACACTGGATTGTGCACAGTATCAGGTACAGAAACAGAAGCACCAGTAGAGTAAATACAGGCTGGAGTACACCGGATTGTGCACAGTATCAGGTATATAAACAGAAGCTCTAGTAGAGTATATACAGGCTGGAGTACACTGGATTGTGCACAGTATCAGGTACAGAAACAGAAGCACCAGTAGAGTAAATACAGGCTGGAGTACACTGGATTGTGCACAGTATCAGGTACAGAAACAGAAGCTCTAGTAGAGTATATACAGGCTGGAGTACACTGGATTGTGCACAGTATCAGGTACAGAAACAGAAGCACCAGTAGAGTAAATACAGGCTGGAGTACACCGGATTGTGCACAGTATCAGGTACATACACAGAAGCTCTAGTAGAGTAAATACAGGCTGGAGTACACCGGATTGTGCACAGTATCAGGTATATAAACAGAAGCTCCAGTAGAGTAAATACAGGCTGGAGTACACTGGATTGTGCACAGTATCAGGTACATAAACAGAAGCTCCAGTAGAGTAAATACAGGCTGGAGTACACCGGATTGTGCACAGTATCAGGTACATAAACAGAAGCTCTAGTAGAGTAAATACAGGCTGGAGTACACCGGATTGTGCACAGTATCAGGTATATAAACAGAAGCTCCAGTAGAGTAAATACAGGCTGGAGTACACTGGATTGTGCACAGTATCAGGTACATAAACAGAAGCTCCAGTAGAGTAAATACAGGCTGGAGTACACTGGATTGTGCACAGTATCAGGTACATAAACAGAAGCTCTAGTAGAGTAAATACAGGCTGGAGTACTCCGGATTGTGCACAGTATCAGGTACATAAACAGAAGCACCAGTAGAGTATATACAGACTGGAGTACACCGGATTGTGCACAGTATCAGGTACATAAACAGAAGCTCTAGTAGAGTAAATACAGGCTGGAGTACACCGGATTGTGCACAGTATCAGGTACATAAACAGAAGCTCTAGTAGAGTAAATACAGGCTGGAGTACACCGGATTGTGCACAGTATCAGGTACATAAACAGAAGCTCTAGTAGAGTAAATACAGTCTGGAGTACACCGGATTGTGCACAGTATCAGGTATATAAACAGAAGCTCTAGTAGAGTAAATACAGGCTGGAGTACACCGGATTGTGCACAGTATCAGGTACATAAACAGAAGCTCTAGTAGAGTAAATACAGGCTGGAGTACACCGGATTGTGCACAGTATCAGGTACATAAAACAGAAGCTCTAGTAGAGTAAATACAGGCTGGAGTACACCGGATTGTGCACAGTATCAGGTACATAAACAGAAGCTCTAGTAGAGTAAATACAGGCTGGAGTACACCGGATTGTGCACAGTATCAGGTACATAAACAGAAGCTCTAGTAGAGTAAATACAGGCTGGAGTACACCGGATTGTGCACAGTATCAGGTACATAAACAGAAGCTCCAGTAGAGTAAATACAGGCTGGAGTACTCCGGATTGTGCACAGTATCAGGTACATAAACAGAAGCTCTAGTAGAGTAAATACAGGCTGGAGTACACCGGATTGTGCACAGTATCAGGTACATAAACAGAAGCTCTAGTAGAGTAAATACAGGCTGGAGTACTCCGGATTGTGCACAGTATCAGGTACATAAAACAGAAGCTCTAGTAGAGTAAATACAGGCTGGAGTACACCGGATTGTGCACAGTATCAGGTACATACACAGAAGCTCTAGTAGAATAAATACAGGCTGGAGTACACTGGATTGTGCACAGTATCAGGTACATAAACAGAAGCTCTAGTAGAGTAAATACAGGCTGGAGTACACCGGATTGTGCACAGTATCAGGTACATACACAGAAGCTCTAGTAGAGTAAATACAGGCTGGAGTACACCGGATTGTGCACAGTATCAGGTACATAAACAGAAGCTCTAGTAGAGTAAATACAGGCTGGAGTACACCGGATTGTGCACAGTATCAGGTACATAAACAGAAGCTCTAGTAGAGTAAATACAGGCTGGAGTACTCCGGATTGTGCACAGTATCAGGTACATAAACAGAAGCTCTAGTAGAGTAAATACAGGCTGGAGTACACCGGATTGTGCACAGTATCAGGTACATAAACAGAAGCTCTAGTAGAGTAAATACAGGCTGGAGTACACTGGATTGTGCACAGTATCAGGTATATAAACAGAAGCTCTAGTAGAGTAAATACAGGCTGGAGTACACCGGATTGTGCACAGTATCAGGTACATAAACAGAAGCTCTAGTAGAGTAAATACAGGCTGGAGTACACCGGATTGTGCACAGTATCAGGTACATAAACAGAAGCTCTAGTAGAGTAAATACAGGCTGGAGTACACCGGATTGTGCACAGTATCAGGTACATAAACAGAAGCTCTAGTAGAGTAAATACAGGCTGGAGTACACCGGATTGTGCACAGTATCAGGTACATAAACAGAAGCTCTAGTAGAGTAAATACAGTCTGGAGTACACCGGATTGTGCACAGTATCAGGTACATAAACAGAAGCTCTAGTAGAGTAAATACAGGCTGGAGTACACCGGATTGTGCACAGTATCAGGTACATAAACAGAAGCTCTAGTAGAGTATATACAGGCTGGAGTACACCGGATTGTGCACAGTATCAGGTACATAAACAGAAGCTCTAGTAGAGTAAATACAGGCTGGAGTACTCCGGATTGTGCACAGTATCAGGTACATAAACAGAAGCTCTAGTAGAGTAAATACAGGCTGGAGTACACCGGATTGTGCACAGTATCAGGTATATAAACAGAAGCACCAGTAGAGTAAATACAGGCTGGAGTACACCGGATTGTGCACAGTATTAGGTACATAAACAGAAGCTCTAGTAGAGTAAATACAGGCTGGAGTACACCGGATTGTGCACAGTATTAGGTACATAAACAGAAGCTCTAGTAGAGTAAATACAGGCTGGAGTACACTGGATTGTGCACAGTATCAGGTACATAAACAGAAGCTCTAGTAGAGTAAATACAGGCTGGAGTACACCGGATTGTGCACAGTATTAGGTACATAAACAGAAGCTCTAGTAGAGTATATACAGACTGGAGTACACCGGATTGTGCACAGTATCAGGTACATAAACAGAAGCTCTAGTAGAGTAAATACAGGCTGGAGTACTCCGGATTGTGCACAGTATCAGGTACATACACAGAAGCTCTAGTAGAGTAAATACAGGCTGGAGTACTCCGGATTGTGCACAGTATCAGGTACATACACAGAAGCTCTAGTAGAGTAAATACAGGCTGGAGTACACCGGATTGTGCACAGTATCAGGTACAGAAACAGAAGCTCTAGTAGAGTAAATACAGGCTGGAGTACACTGGATTGTGCACAGTATCAGGTACATACACAGAAGCTCTAGTAGAGTAAATACAGGCTGGAGTACACCGGATTGTGCACAGTATCAGGTACAGAAACAGAAGCTCTAGTAGAGTAAATACAGGCTGGAGTACACTGGATTGTGCACAGTATCAGGTACATACACAGAAGCTCTAGTAGAGTAAATACAGTCTGGAGTACACCGGATTGTGCACAGTATCAGGTACATACACAGAAGCTCTAGTAGAGTATATACAGGCTGGAGTACTCCGGATTGTGCACAGTATCAGGTACATAAACAGAAGCTCTAGTAGAGTAAATACAGGCTGGAGTACTCCGGATTGTGCACAGTATCAGGTACATAAACAGAAGCTCTAGTAGAGTAAATACAGTCTGGAGTACACCGGATTGTGCATAGTACCAGGTACATAAACAGAAGCTCTAGTAGAATAAATACAGGCTGGAGTACACCGGATTGTGCACAGTATCAGGTATATAAACAGAAGCACCAGTAGAGTAAATACAGGCTGGAGTACACCGGATTGTGCACAGTATCAGGTACATAAACAGAATCTCTAGTAGAGTAAATACAGGCTGGAGTACTCCGGATTGTGCACAGTATCAGGTACAGAAACAGAAGCTCTAGTAGAGTATATACAGGCTGGAGTACACCGGATTGTGCACAGTATCAGGTACATACACAGAAGCTCTAGTAGAGTATATACAGGCTGGAGTACACTGGATTGTGCACAGTATCAGGTACATACACAGAAGCTCTAGTAGAGTAAATACAGGCTGGAGTACACCGGATTGTGCACAGTATCAGGTACATAAACAGAAGCTCTAGTAGAGTAAATACAGGCTGGAGTACACTGGATTGTGCACAGTATCAGATACATAAACAGAAGCTCTAGTAGAGTAAATACAGGCTGGAGTACACTGGATTGTGCACAGTATCAGGGACATAAACAGAAGCTCTAGTAGAGTAAATACAGGCTGGAGTACACCGGATTGTGCACAGTATCAGGTACATAAACAGAAGCTCTAGTAGAGTAAATACAGGCTGGAGTACACTGGATTGTGCACAGTATCAGGTACATACACAGAAGCTCTAGTAGAGTAAATACAGGCTGGAGTACACCGGATTGTGCACAGTATCAGGTATATAAACAGAAGCTCCAGTAGAGTAAATACAGGCTGGAGTACACCGGATTGTGTACAGTATCAGGGACATAAACAGAATCTCTAGTAGAGTGAATACAGGCTGGAGTACTCCGGATTGTGCACAGTATTAGGTACATAAACAGAAGCTCTAGTAGAGTAAATACAGGCTGGAGTACACCGGATTGTGCACAGTATCAGGTACATAAACAGAAGCTCTAGTAGAGTAAATACAGGCTGGAGTACACCGGATTGTGCACAGTATCAGGTACATAAACAGAAGCTCTAGTAGAGTAAATACAGGCTGGAGTACACCGGATTGTGCACAGTATCAGGTACATAAACAGAAGCTCTAGTAGAGTAAATACAGGCTGGAGTACACTGGATTGTGCACAGTATCAGGGACATAAACAGAAGCTCTAGTAGAGTAAATACAGGCTGGAGTACACCGGATTGTGCACAGTATCAGGTACATAAACAGAAGCTCTAGTAGAGTAAATACAGGCTGGAGTACACCGGATTGTGCACAGTATCAGGGACATAAACAGAATCTCTAGTAGAGTGAATACAGGCTGGAGTACACCGGATTGTGCACAGTATCCGGTATATAAACAGAAGCTCTAGTAGAGTAAATACAGGCTGGAGTACACTGGATTGTGCACAGTATCAGGTACATAAACAGAAGCTCTAGTAGAGTAAATACAGGCTGGAGTACACCGGATTGTGCACAGTATCAGGTACATAAACAGAAGCTCTAGTAGAGTAAATACAGGCTGGAGTACACCGGATTGTGCACAGTATCAGGTATATAAACAGAAGCTCTAGTAGAGTAAATACAGGCTGGAGTACACCGGATTGTGCACAGTATCAGGTACATAAACAGAAGCTCTAGTAGAGTAAATACAGGCTGGAGTACACCGGATTGTGCACAGTATCAGGTACATAAACAGAAGCTCTAGTAGAGTAAATACAGGCTGGAGTACACCGGATTGTGCACAGTATCAGGTACATAAACAGAAGCTCTAGTAGAGTAAATACAGGCTGGAGTACACTGGATTGTGCACAGTATCAGGTATATAAACAGAAGCTCTAGTAGAGTAAATACAGGCTGGAGTACACCGGATTGTGCACAGTATCAGGTACATAAACAGAAGCTCTAGTAGAGTAAATACAGGCTGGAGTACACCGGATTGTGCACAGTATCAGGTATATAAACAGAAGCTCTAGTAGAGTAAATACAGGCTGGAGTACACTGGATTGTGCACAGTATCAGGTATATAAACAGAAGCTCTAGTAGAGTAAATACAGGCTGGAGTACACCGGATTGTGCACAGTATCAGGTACATAAACAGAAGCTCTAGTAGAGTAAATACAGGCTGGAGTACACCGGATTGTGCACAGTATCAGGTACATAAACAGAAGCTCTAGTAGAGTGAATACAGGCTGGAGTACACCGGATTGTGCACAGTATCAGGTACATAAACAGAAGCTCTAGTAGAGTAAATACAGGCTGGAGTACACCGGATTGTGCACAGTATCAGGTATATAAACAGAAGCTCTAGTAGAGTAAATACAGGCTGGAGTACACCGGATTGTACACAGTATCAGGTACATAAACAGAAGCTCTAGTAGAGTAAATACAGGCTGGAGTACACCGGATTGTGCACAGTATCAGGTACATAAACAGAAGCACCAGTAGAGTAAATACAGGCTGGAGTACACCGGATAGTGCACAGTATCAGGTATATAAACAGAAGCTCTAGTAGAGTAAATACAGGCTGGAGTACACCGGATTGTACACAGTATCAGGTACATAAACAGAAGCTCTAGTAGAGTAAATACAGGCTGGAGTACACCGGATTGTGCACAGTATCAGGCACATAAACAGAAGCTCTAGTAGAGTAAATACAGGCTGGAGTACACCGGATTGTGCACAGTACCAGGCACATAAACAGAAGCTCTAGTAGAGTAAATACAGGCTGGAGTACTCCGGATTGTGCACAGTATCAGGTACATAAACAGAAGCTCTAGTAGAGTAAATACAGGCTGGAGTACACTGGATTGTGCACAGTATCAGGTACATAAACAGAAGCTCTAGTAGAGTAAATACAGGCTGGAGTACACCGGATTGTGCACAGTATCAGGTATATACACAGAAGCTCTAGTAGAGTAAATACAGGCTGGAGTACACTGGATTGTGCACAGTATCAGGTACATAAACAGAAGCTCTAGTAGAGTAAATACAGGCTGGAGTACACCGGATTGTGCACAGTATCAGGTACATAAACAGAAGCTCTAGTAGAGTAAATACAGGCTGGAGTACTCCGGATTGTGCACAGTATCAGGTACATAAACAGAAGCTCTAGTAGAGTAAATACAGGCTGGAGTACACTGGATTGTGCACAGTATCAGGTACATAAACAGAAGCTCTAGTAGAGTAAATACAGGCTGGAGTACACCGGATTGTGCACAGTATCAGGTATATACACAGAAGCTCTAGTAGAGTAAATACAGGCTGGAGTACACTGGATTGTGCACAGTATCAGGTACATAAACAGAAGCTCTAGTAGAGTAAATACAGGCTGGAGTACTCCGGATTGTGCACAGTATCAGGTACATAAACAGAAGCTCTAGTAGAGTAAATACAGGCTGGAGTACACCGGATTGTGCACAGTATCAGGTACATAAACAGAAGCTCTAGTAGAGTAAATACAGGCTGGAGTACACCGGATTGTGCACAGTATCAGGTACATACACAGAAGCTCTAGTAGAGTAAATACAGGCTGGAGTACACTGGATTGTGCACAGTATCAGGTACATAAACAGAAGCTCTAGTAGAGTATATACAGGCTGGAGTACACTGGATTGTGCACAGTATCAGGTACATAAACAGAAGCTCTAGTAGAGTAAATACAGGCTGGAGTACACCGGATTGTGCACAGTATCAGGTACATAAACAGAAGCTCTAGTAGAGTAAATACAGGCTGGAGTACACCGGATTGTGCACAGTATCAGGTACATAAACAGAAGCTCTAGTAGAGTAAATACAGGCTGGAGTACACCGGATTGTACACAGTATCAGGTACATAAACAGAAGCTCTAGTAGAGTAAATACAGGCTGGAGTACACTGGATTGTGCACAGTATCAGGTACATAAACAGAAGCTCTAGTAGAGTAAATACAGGCTGGAGTACACCGGATTGTGCACAGTATCAGGTACATACACAGAAGCTCTAGTAGAGTAAATACAGGCTGGAGTACACCGGATTGTGCACAGTATCAGGTACATAAACAGAAGCTCTAGTAGAGTAAATACAGGCTGGAGTACACCGGATTGTGCACAGTATCAGGTATATAAACAGAAGCTCTAGTAGAGTAAATACAGGCTGGAGTACTCCGGATTGTGCACAGTATCAGGTACATAAACAGAAGCTCTAGTAGAGTAAATACAGGCTGGAGTACACCGGATTGTGCACAGTATCAGGTATATAAACAGAAGCTCTAGTAGAGTAAATACAGGCTGGAGTACTCCGGATTGTGCACAGTATCAGGTACATAAACAGAAGCTCCAGTAGAGTAAATACAGGCTGGAGTACACCGGATAGTGCACAGTATCAGGTACATAAACAGAAGCTCTAGTAGAGTAAATACAGGCTGGAGTACACCGGATTGTGCACAGTATCAGGTACATAAACAGAAGCTCTAGTAGAGTAAATACAGGCTGGAGTACACCGGATTGTGCACAGTATCAGGTACATAAACAGAAGCACCAGTAGAGTAAATACAGGCTGGAGTACTCCGGATTGTGCACAGTATCAGGTATATAAACAGAAGCTCTAGTAGAGTAAATACAGGCTGGAGTACTCCGGATTGTGCACAGTATCAGGTACATAAACAGAAGCTCTAGTAGAGTAAATACAGGCTGGAGTACACCGGATTGTGCACAGTATCAGGTATATAAACAGAAGCTCTAGTAGAGTAAATACAGGCTGGAGTACACCGGATTGTGCACAGTATCAGGTATATAAACAGAAGCTCTAGTAGAGTAAATACAGGCTGGAGTACTCCGGATTGTGCACAGTATCAGGTACATAAACAGAAGCTCTAGTAGAGTAAATACAGGCTGGAGTACACCGGATTGTGCACAGTATCAGGTATATAAACAGAAGCTCTAGTAGAGTAAATACAGGCTGGAGTACACCGGATTGTGCACAGTATCAGGTATATAAACAGAAGCTCTAGTAGAGTAAATACAGGCTGGAGTACTCCGGATTGTGCACAGTATCAGGTACATAAACAGAAGCTCTAGTAGAGTAAATACAGGCTGGAGTACACCGGATTGTGCACAGTATCAGGTATATAAACAGAAGCTCTAGTAGAGTAAATACAGGCTGGAGTACACCGGATTGTGCACAGTATCAGGTACATAAACAGAAGCTCTAGTAGAGTAAATACAGGCTGGAGTACACCGGATTGTGCACAGTATCAGGTATATAAACAGAAGCTCTAGTAGAGTAAATACAGGCTGGAGTACACCGGATTGTGCACAGTATCAGGTACATAAACAGAAGCACCTAGTAGAGTAAATACAGGCTGGAGTACTCCGGATTGTGCACAGTATCAGGTACATAAACAGAAGCTCTAGTAGAGTAAATACAGGCTGGAGTACACCGGATTGTGCACAGTATCAGGTACATAAACAGAAGCTCTAGTAGAGTAAATACAGGCTGGAGTACACCGGATTGTGCACAGTATCAGGTACATAAACAGAAGCTCTAGTAGAGTAAATACAGGCTGGAGTACACCGGATTGTGCACAGTATCAGGTACATAAACAGAAGCTCTAGTAGAGTAAATACAGGCTGGAGTACACCGGATTGTGCACAGTATCAGGTACATAAACAGAAGCTCTAGTAGAGTAAATACAGGCTGGAGTACACCGGATTGTGCACAGTATCAGGTACATAAACAGAAGCTCTAGTAGAGTAAATACAGGCTGGAGTACACCGGATTGTGCACAGTATCAGGTACATAAACAGAAGCTCTAGTAGAGTAAATACAGGCTGGAGTACACCGGATTGTGCACAGTATCAGGTACATAAACAGAAGCTCTAGTTATGTAAATACAGGCTGGAGTACACCGGATTGTGCACAGTATTAGGTACATAAACAGAAGCTCTAGTAGAGTAAATACAGGCTGGAGTACACCGGATTGTGCACAGTATTAGGTACATGAACAGAAGCTCTAGTAGAGTAAATACAGGCTGGAGTACACCGGATTGTGCACAGTATCAGTACATAAACA